>NC_032013.1:16776775-16785800 GCF_001865875.1 Lupinus angustifolius | reverse complement strand
TTTTAATATACAAAAGTGATGAAACTAACTTACTAACTTTTATTTATTGTTATTTACTTTCCGCATTTTATTTATTCTTTAATACCAACCTTCCTTAAGGAAAAAGTTTGGTTTGTTAATAAAATGAACCCGAAAGGGAGTAAATAAATAAATGTCACTTAAATGTATTATTCTTTTATTATTTATTTATTTATTTGATTCTAACAACTAACTATTAATCATTTTTGTACCTTAGAATACCATTAAACAGTTGTTGGAATTTATTCCACAAAACCGAGATGGTATTCAAAGGTACTTAATAATTATGTAATAAGGGATTGCTTCGATACCATTGTACCGACGTTAGAATTTTTTCTAACAAAGCCGAGATGGAGCAAAGAAAGAATAACTCATTCACATGATTATTAAGAAGTAAGTTGTAACTGGAATATTCTTGAAACCATTATACCGGCGTTGGAATTTATTTCAACAAAGCCGAGATGGCGAACAAAGAATAAAACCGAGTTCACTTACTTATTCAAATAAAAAGAACACACCGAAAATGAGAGTTATAACCTCTCAACAAATTGGCACCTTGTTAAGGAACGATTTGTTGAGAGGGGAAAACTACTCCTCTCTCAACTAAAAATTCTTTCAACACTAATCTCGCATCAAAACTCATGTCACTTAAGTTAGAGCTTGGTGATGACTTGCTCGTGCACTTGATTTTGATCTCTCTCCCTACACACTTTGGGAACTTCAAAGTGATTTATAACACTCAGAAGGACAAATGGTCCCTCAACGAGCTTATATATCACTATGTGCAAGAGGAAGAGAGGTTGCAGAGAGATAAGACTAAAAGTGCTCACTTGGCTATGACCCCTCAAAATAAGAAAAGAAAGAGCAATAAGGGTGCTGCAAAAAGGCCTTCTCAACAAAAGAAATTGAATTGTGATGAGGAATTTACCTGCTACTTTTGTAAGAAGCAAAGACATATGAAGAAAAAGTGTCCTAAATATGCCTCATGACGTGTTAAGAAGGATAAATTTCTCACTCTTGTTTGTTCTAAAATTAATTTAGCTTTTGTACCCAATGATACTTGGTGGGTGGATTCTGGTGCTACTACTCACATAAGTATCACTATGCAGGGTTGCCTGTGGAGCCGACAATCAAGTGATGATGAAAAATTCATCTTTGTGGGCGGTAGCAAAAGGTTGCAGTTGAGGCTATTGGAACATTTAGATTATGTTTAAGAACTGGTTTTCATTTGGATTTATTTGAGACATTTGTTGTACCGTCTTTTAGACGAAATTTAATTAGTATTTCCAACTTGGAGAAATTTAGTTTTTCTTGTTATTTTGGAAATAATAAAGTTAGTCTCTATCAAAATTCAAATATTTTTGGTTCTGGTTCTTTAATTGATAATCTATATATGCTTGATGTTTCTAGTTCCAATAATGAAATACTGCAAAAAATTAATGTGGTACAAAACGAAAATTAAAAGAGAATTCAATCACCTTATGATACAAGCGTTTAGGTCATATATCTAAACACAGAATACAAAGACTTGTGTCGGATGAAATTCTTGACCCTTTAGATTTATCAGACTTTGAAGTCTATGTTGAGTGCATAAAGGGAAAAAAGACAAATAAAAGAAAATTAGGTGCTGAAAGGGCTAAAGATGTCTTAGAACTAATAGTTACAGATATACGTGGTCCTTTCCCCATGGCTTCATGCAATGGACAATATTATTTTATTACATTCATAGACGATTTCTCTAGGTACGACTACCTATATCTTATACATGAGAAGTACCAATCCTTGGATGTTTTCAAGTCTTTCAAGGCTGAAGTTGAACTTCAACTTGGAAAGAAAATTAAGGCTGTCAAATCTAACTGTGTTGGTGAATACTATGGCAGATATGACGGATCAAGAGAACAATGTCGAGGAGAGTGTGGAATTGTTCTGCAATACACTATGCTAGGCAAACCTAACATGAATGGTGTTGCTAAGTGACAAAACCAAAATCTTAAGGATATGGTGAGAAGTATGATTAGTCATTCTTCCTAACTAGAGTCTCTTTGGGCGTGAAGCTTTACAGACGGCAGTTTACATCCTTAATAGGGTGCCAAGTAAAGCAGTTAACAAAACCCTGTATGGGCTTTGGACTAATAAAAGACCAAGCTTGAAACACTTGCAGATTTGGGGTTGTCCAGCTGAGGCACGACCTTATAGGCCGTATGAAAGAAATTTGGACTCAATAACTGTTAACTACTATTTTGTTGGTTATGCTGAGCGCTCTTGGGGCTATAAATTTTATGATCCCACTTCAAGACTTTTTGAGACGAGAAATGTAAGATTTCTTGAGGAAGTTGATTTTGGGAAGGAAGAGAACATAAGGAATGTTGTCTTTGAGGAAGAACTTGTCACTAATAGTGAACAAATTCTTGTGCCTATTACCATTCAAGGAATAAATTGGGTAATAGAATATAATGTTCAAAATATTGTCCCTGGCAATATTCTAGAGCAAGATAACAATGAGGTTCTCCTTCAATTATCTATAGAAAAAATTCAACAACCTCAAGAAGTAGAAGTGTCATTAAGGAGATCCACTAGAGAGAGGAGAAGTGCAATTCCTGATGATTATATTGTATTTCTTCAAGAACATGAGGATGACATTGCGTTAACATAAGATGATCCATTGAACTTCTGTCAAGCCATGAAAAGTTCTAACTCTCAAAAGTGGATCAATGCCATTGGGATGAGATGAAGTCTATGCATGATAATAATGTTTGGGATCTTGTCGAATTTCTTGAAGGTGCGAAACCTATTGGTGGCAAATGGATATTTAATACCAAGAGGGATTTGAAGAGTGATATTGATATATATAAAGCTCGTCTAGTTGCTAAAGGCTTCACTCAGAAAGAAGGCATTGATTATGAAGAAACGTTCTCTCCAGTATCTTTGAAGGATTCTTTTAGAATAATAGTGGGACTAGTAGCTCATTTTGATTTAGAGCTACATAAGATGGATGTTAAGACCGTGTTTCTAAATGATGACATTAAAAAATCAATCTATATGGTGCAACCACAAAAGTTTGTCACTTGGCTTAAAATCAATGGTTTGTAAATTAAAGAAATCCATCTATGGCCTTAAACAAGCTTCTCATCAATGGAATCACAAGTTTCATCAAGTTATTACCTCATGGTTCTGAGGCAAATAAATTTGATGATTGCGTGTACCACAAGTTCAGTGGGAGTAAATTTATATTCTTAGTATTATATGTCAATGATATATTGTTTGCTAGCAGTGCTATGAGACTGTTGCATGAGACCAAGAGATTTCTAAAAAAGAATTTCGAAATGAAAGATCTAGAGGAAGCTTATTTTGTATTAGGTATTAAGATACCGTGAGATCGCTCTCAAGGTATCCGAAGGTTATTACATGAAAGCTATATAGACAAAGTCTTGGATAGATTTGGCATGAAAGACTGTAAACTAGGGGATACCGCTATAGCTAAGGGAGACACATTTAGTCTCGAACAGTGCCCCAAAAATAATGTTGAAAGATACGAGATGCAAAAGATTCATTATGCATCTGCAGTAGCAAGTCTAATGTATCTTCAAGTTTGAACACGTCCCGACATAGCATTTTTCATGGGAGCTTTAGGAAGATATTTGAGTAATCTTGGAATGCATCATTAGAAGGCAGTCAAACGTGTTATGTGTTACTTGAAGAGAACAAAGGAGTACATGCTCACTTATCGGAGATTTGAGAATTTAGAGATCATTGGGTATTATGACAATAGACACTCCACCTCTGGATATGTATTTATATTGGCTGGGGGTGCTATCTCTTTGAAGTCTGCAAAACATACGCTTATAGCTCCTTCAATCATGGTTGTGGAGTTCATGGCTTGTTTTGAAACATATGCCCATGGCATATGGTTGTAGAATTTTGTCAGTGACTTACGTGTGGTCGATGGTATTGAAAGGTCACTGAGAATTTATTGTGGCAACAAGTCCGCAATGCTTTACTCCAACAATAATAGAAGTTCTACAAAGTCAAAATTTATTGACATCAAGTTTCTGGTTGTTAAAGAATGTGTCAAAATAGACAAATTTGCATAGAACATATAGGAACAAATTTTATGCTAGCTGATACACTAACTAAGGTTTTGGTACCTAAAGTGTTTCACGAGCATGTTGCTCATATGGGTGTTGTTCCTTAGGATACCTTAGTTCAATGGGAGTCTATGTGTTTTATGATTTACTTTGAATGTTATATACAGTTTTTATGCATAATAAAGTTGATGGTTTACTGTTCTATTTGAATTGTGCATTGTAATTATTGTGTTGCAATTAAAGACTTTGGATTGATCTCACTAAAGAATAAAGAAGAAGCAGTTGGAAATAGACATGTTTGAGATCACATTGCATGAAATTTCCATGTCACTCATCCATATTTGATGGATGTCATTAAGTATATTTATATTGTGATCATCGTGGTCGAGTCACACTTGAATGTGATGAAATTCGCGGTGGTTCCATAATTGATATATGAGATGGACGAAATTGTAATAAGGAGAAGCCTAAATGTAAATAGCATACAGATGCACGCCTAAAAAATGTGTGATATAATTTTTTCAGGAAAATATGAAGCCCAAGTTGGAGATTTTTTAGAAATTCATAATTTCTAATTAAGGTGGACATCATATATTTAATACAATTATATCGGCTATTTATTTTAGGGGTAAAAAAATAAGTGATCTAATTACTGGTAAACCATAAGACTTTTAAAACTGATAATGGATACATGCTTAATGAATGAATACCCAAATGGTTGGCCCATAGGGGATAATGGGAACCCTATAAGTTAACAAATAAGGAATGATTATGGTCCCCAATACACCACATCACAAACAATTTTCACCTCTCCCCATCAGAGAGAAAATGAAGGTCCCAAAAGAATAAAAGATTTTTTGAGGAAAGCCATCATATCAAAACTCTCTGAAAAGGTAGTGTTGGGAACAAGCGAGCAATCAAATAGTAAAAGAGTATAGAGAAAATAGAATAACACAAGAGGTTTGGTAATAAGGTTAAGCCAATTGTGCCTACATCCCCGGGAGCATTGAGAGGCTACCACTATGCATTATTAGAGAATAAGGATTTGTTTTTGACTATTCTTCTTCTTGTTACATTAGGTCTACATAACATATATATATGGCCCTCTACCCCAACCCCTTTACAGCAACCCAAACCCATAACTTGTATTGTTGTTATATAGAGATATGAGTCATTGTACAACAATCTCCACCTTGGTGAATATCACCAGTCTCCATCTTCCGCCATTGCATTGGGGGCGCTCCATAGTCTAGCATCAATGAATGTTCAGCAAGCTCAGGAAATGCCTGAACATGTCCACGATAACCGACTTGGTTAGCAAATCAACTGCATTTTCTGAAGTGTGAACCTTCTACAATAGTATCTGCCTACAAGCTACCAACTTCCTGATCTTGTGAAATCTCACATCTATATATTCAGTCCTAGCATGACACACCTGGTTCTTTTCCAAGAAGATAGCGCTATGACTATCACAATACAGTGGAACTCCACCTTGCTCAGTGCATAACTCATTTACCAGCCCCATAAGCCACATGGCTTCCTTAGATGCTTCACCAGCTGCCATGTACTCTGCTTTAGTTGTGGACATAGCAACAACAGACTGAACTGATGATCTCCACATAATTGGTCGACCTACAAGGGTGAAGACAAACATCGTTGTGGACCTTCTATCATCCAAGTCTCCTGTATAGTCCTAATAAACATAACCAATAACTAAAGGCTTACTATGTTGGTTGTCAAACATGATATCAAGACCTGTAGTCCCCCTCAAATATATGAAAATCCTTTTGATTGCTTCCCAATGATGCTTCCCTGGTCTCGACATGTACTTGTATACTTGACTAACTGCTTGTGCCAAATCCGGTCTAGTACAAACCATAACATACATCAAGCAACCCCTCCACTAGCATATAGAACCTTTGACATGTACTTCTTCTCTTCATCTGTCTTTGGACACTGATCTAGGGAAAACTTGAAGTGATTTGCCAATGGAGTGTTCACTACTTTAGCAATGCTCATATCAAATCTCTCTAAGATATTTTCAACATAGCTTTTATGGGAGAGCCATAGCTTTCTAGCTCCCCTATCCATGTGAATTTCCATCCCAAGAATCTTTCTAGCAGCCCCAATATCTTTCATGTCAAACTCCTTACTGAACATGACTTTTAGCTCATTGATATCACTCAAATGATTAGCATCAATCAACATAAAGTAACAGAAATATAAAAGAACCATCACCAATGCTTTTCACAGAAACACATCAATCATATTCATAACGTTTGTAACCAAGCTTCAACATATAAGTGTCAAACCGCTTGTATCACTCTGGGAGACTGCTTCAACCCATATAGAGACTTCTTCAACTTGCAAACCAAGTGACTCTGTCCAGCTGCACTGAACCCTTCTGGTTATGTCATGTAAATTTTCTCATCTAATTCACTAGGGAGAAAGGTAGTCTTCACATCCATATGTTCTAAGTGCATATCCTGACTGGCTACCAAGGCAAGCACTACCCTGATAGAAGTGTGTCTCACCACTAGGGAGAAAATCACATTGTAGTCGATCCCCTTCTTCCGTGAATACCTTTTTTCTAAAAGACGAGTCTTGAACTTTTTCCCTTCTTTTTCTGATACTGATGGCTTCTTCTTGTACACCCACTTGCACCCAACTGCACGCTTGTCTAGGGGAAATGAGACAAGATCCCAAGTTTGGTTCTTTTGTAGAAACTCCATCTCCTCCATCATGGCACCCATCCATTGTTCTTTCTCTTGGCTGTGTATAGCCTCTTGAAAGCTACATGGATCTCCTGAATTGATATGGAGAACAACTAAAGCCATATCTCTCTAGAGGTTTGATAGGACGCCTATCCATGTCTTTAGCAAGTAGATACTCCTGCACACTTGAATTCTCCACCTGAGAATCATCATGTTATTGACTTGAACTAGTGCATGGTTCCTTACCTTTATTTACCTGAATCATTTTTTTGCTCACTGGAATCATATTTGATCCTAAAGTATCTCCATTTGGCCTAGGCACCTCTGTTAAAACTGTTTGTTTCAGCATGAAATCTTCATCAAACATTGCATCTCTGCTGCCTTTCTGGAAATTGGATCCCAAAACTTGAACCCTTCACACCTTTGGTATATCCAATGAAAATACACCTCTTTGACTTAGGATCAAGTTTAGATCGTTCATCACTAGGTACATGTACATAAGCAGGACAACCAAATATGTGTAACATATTATATTTGACTAGGTTACCTGTCCATACTTCTTATGCAACTTTACCATCCAATGAAGCCCGTGGTGATCTATTGATGACATAGCATGTCATACTAAGTGCCTTTGTCCAAAATCCTTTAGAAAGTCCAACATTCAGTCTCATACATCTGACCATCTCTATAAGAATTCTATTCATCCTCTATGCAACACCATTCTGCTGAGGAGTCTTTTTCATTGAAAAGTGCATTTGAATACCATGTTCCTCATAAAATTTCTGAAACTGTGAGTCTTTGTACTCCATACAATTGTCTGGCCTCATGTATTTGATTTTTCTACCAGTCTGGTTCTCTACCTTTGCCTTCCAAACCTTGAATTTGGCAAAGACTTTTGACTTATGCTTTAAAAAATATACCCAGACCTTGCGAGAAAAGCCATATATGAAGGTAAATAATACCTAGAACCTCCTAGGGATGTTTCAAGAGTGGGTCCTCATACATCAACGTGTGTTAGGTATCAGTGGTCTAGGAATACCTAGAAGGGGGAGGGGGTTGAATAGGTGTAGCGGTTAACAATCACCGCTTCTTGAACCAAAACCCAATAGGGTTTAATCGATTAACTATTGCACAGAATAGAATGACCAGACAGGCAAATTGCATAGTAATTAAAACAAAATTGAACAGATATAATTCAGATATTTTTACGCATAATTATTAAGTATATGGTAGTAAACAAATATCCAACTTTTCAATTACAGATTCAATTTATAATGGCAAGAAACATAGAGAAGATAAAGAGAGAAAGAACAGTGCAAAAAGGATTTTTATCCTGGTTTGTTTGTGGTCCACTGCAAACTACATCCAGACCTCCCCTTCTGGATCAGGAAGATTTTCTTTCTTCACAATATTGAAAAATGGATACAAATACCAATTCAATTACAAGCACATAGGACGCTCCCTTCTTGAAATCTAGGATCTCTAAATCCTTGGTTTGACTCTACCCTTCACCTCTTGAGAAAACCTTTCTCGCGAACTAGCCCCAACCAAGATTCTTATCCTCAAATCAAGACCTCCTAGCCTTGGTGAAGAACTTCAATCTCTATGGTCATCTCATACCAAGAGACAAATCTAGACTACAAAAAAAAAACACGTTAAACAACAAGGTATACTAAGCACAATACTGCTTAAAATATTATAAGATAAAGACTCAAAGATTAATCCTTTTACTAACCACTTAAGCCATCAATATTCAAATGAGTTAATCAATATCAGTATACAAATGATTTCTCTCTATCAAAATCTAATGCATGATCATCTCAGCAAGATAAGAATGGATACAAAATTATGCAAAAACAGTAAGCATATGACAACAATTAAAACAACATAATCTCTCTTCTCAGACCTGCAACTCTCTTGCAAAAACAAAGTAAAACACGTATGCAAAATGCTCTCTAAACAGCCCTATACAATAGAATGCAATGCTATGGGTTTCTGAGTGATGCCTTGTATTTATAACATGGAGAATAAGTGGTTACATTCGTTGAAAAAATAGTTAAACAATTAAAACAGTTAAAATAGATTTAAGTTATAACACATAACAGACTAGTTAATCGATTAAGGCTTCCATTTAATCGATTAACGGGGCAACAAAATGACACAAAATGCAGTTAAAACAGAAAACACATATTTAAAAGAAAAGCAGTT
>NC_032013.1:16775998-16776675 GCF_001865875.1 Lupinus angustifolius | reverse complement strand
TGGTAAACTTCTCATATGTTATGCACAATATACATACATGCTTTACCAACTATCTTATGCCTAATATGCACATATAACATGTATGATAGATGCATGAACATACAATTAACTAGATGATGTATCTCATGAATATGATATGTCAATTAAGATGGCTTAAGAGACAAGCATTTAGGTTTACCTAACCTATACTCACTTACTACGACACACATCCCAGACTATTTAGATTATAGACTCAATTTATATCCTAGTCTAGACATGACCAAATGAGCATAAGGCCTATTGATTGTTGAGCCATCTTCAAGCTTTGTTAAAACCTTGTCTTCATCAAAACACAAGCAAAGACATGCTAGTGCTATTCTTGACACTTTGCACTGTCAATCTCCCCCTTTTGATGATGGCAAACACTTCATCAAAATTCTTCAATTATTGATGGATAAGCTTGATGATGATTTTGTAGTGATGTTTTCTGAGGTTGTTTTTCTGAGAACAAAATTAAAGCGCATTTGCTTCCTTGTAGGTAAGCAAAATTATGTACAGAAGCTTGATAGAACAACCTGCAAAAATGCATATAACACAACAAGCAATCTTTCTCCCCCTTTTGACATTATCAAAAAGATAAACGTATTCAATTAATCGATTAACCTTGGGTATGTAACTAATTAACCAGCTGTTAAGAA
>NC_032013.1:16773566-16775898 GCF_001865875.1 Lupinus angustifolius | reverse complement strand
AGCAAATCAAGCATGGAATGATTACGCATTTGATAGATTTAAGAAGTTTACAATAGGCACAATCATTCAACATAATTACATATACCAATCATGATCAAGATTCATTTCAAACAAAGTGAGGGGCTATATGCAACATAATTAACAAGCAAGTATAAACGCGATAATTCGAAATCATTTTACCACAAAATGTAAAACATTAGTTCAACAATAGATATGAGTTTTTACAATCCAAATAAAAATAGTAACACAACATAAAACATAAGATCTCAAGAGGAAACATGATCAACAAAGTCCATTAGCTAGGAAGACTAAACTAAGGCTCTAAGGGTTCCTATCTAAGGATGAGATGGAGGATTCTGGTTGTTAGGAGTCGACGAGCTACAACCACCCTTGATGAAGACACTCAGCTTGTTGAACTCAACAGTCATTCTTCTATTCTGAGACTCATGAGCAGACTGAATATGGTTCCACAAGGATTGGTAATGGTTGTCAATGTATGCATTCTGACGTTCCTCAAAATGTTCCAAATCCGTATGATATGAATCCATCCTATTATTGAGACGCTGTTCCATAGCATCAATATAAGCTTGTCCAAACGCAGGTTCTTGTGATGCATGTCCTGAATACTCCCCCTGAGTTGCAGCAAATGGCTCTTGGTTCATGTCTTGATCATCTTCACCGGAAGGATCAAGGTTGGCATTGTTGAAGTCCTCTTGATATTGCCAAGTGTTGCCATACTTGTAGATGCCCATCTTGTGAATTAAACTCTCACCAATCAAGTGATCCTTGTCTGAGCAGTCCATCACCATAGTATCCGAAATATCGATGTGAAGATAGTATATTACTCTGTATATGAAGATACTATACGGAAGTAGTCTTGATTAAGAGACTGAGACGCTATACATGACCTTCAGAATTTCATCAGGCTAGTTTATCATGATGTTCTCCTTCACAACAAACATAAACGTACATTCATGGTAGGTTGTGCATGATTTGTGTTTCTCTGAATCAATATGTAGGCAATCAAGTAGTGTAGGAGTCTGTTTTCTACGGATAGTGACCCAACTTTGGTCAATTCGCCTTGGACATAGAGTTGAGGTCTACGCAAACATGAATTATACATATCAACAACATCGAATGAGTTTTCATTTGCCCAACCATAATCACTTAGACTAGCACCAGAAAAAGCTAAACCACCCACATTCATAAAGATTTCTTCGTTAATCTCAAACAATTTTCCAGCTACCATCGACCAATATTCCCCATCTTTATATCTAAAATTTGCGTAATATTCCCTAACTAGAGTAGGGTAAATATTACCTTTCAATTTCAAGAAGGGGATAGCCCCTTGAGCTTGTAAGCCATGCGAAAATTCGAAGTTCTGTTCCGCAAGCCAAGTCACATTCGCAAACCGGATATAGGTGGGTTTTCTTCCCTGAAATTTCTGAAACCGAGTTTCTTGTAGAATTAGAGAGTAGTATGGGTCCTCGCGGTTCTACCTTGGTTGTGGAGGAGGCACTGCTTTTGGAGCATGCGATGGACGTTGTGCGGTTGTCTTGATTCTCTTTCCACGTCCTTTATCCATAGCAATCAACCACTGAATCGTGATGGAGGCTTAAAGGAAAGTTGAGGAACACCTAGGGTGAGGTTTTGAATTTAGGGAAAAATGAATGCTTCGAAATAGGAGATGAGGACTACGATTTATGTAGGAGAAAAGCAATGGGGTGATTCGGTTTAGGGCTAGGATTAAGCTTAGGATAATGTTGGACTTGTTCCTCTGAGATTTGAGAGAAATCGGGTGAATGGTGTTTTAAAAAGTGTCCAGAAACGCTTCTGTTTCTGATATACTGATGTCGTCAATCGATTAACAACATCTCTTAATCGATTAACCTGAGCTGAAAATGCCAGTTTTAATATTTTTGGCCCAGGTAATCGATTAAATGAGTTGCTTAATCGATTAAATGAGTTACTTAATCGATTAAATGCATTAGTTTCAATGTTTTGGATGTTTTTAAAAGCATGCATAAATTTCAAACTCAATTGGATAATCTGATGTTTAAGCTATCACATATATTTAGAGCATTTAAGCATAGAATCATGGATTTATAAAATGGGATCATAAGCATTCAATCATCATTTACAAAGCATTAAAAAAGAAGATCATGCAAGGCAAAGAAAAAACTTAATCGATATATTTTTCATCAAGGATTTCTAGTTCTCTTCGAAGAACATAGAAAGTATCTCGTGAGAGGGGCTTGGTGAAAATATCTGCCAATTGTTTAGTTGTTTCAACAAATTCTAAAATACAATCACCTTTTTGAACATGATCACG
>NC_032013.1:16769696-16773466 GCF_001865875.1 Lupinus angustifolius | reverse complement strand
CATCAGGCCAATTTATCATGATGTTCTCATTCACAACAAACATAAACCTCAAATCATTCACGGTAGGTTGTGCATGATTTGTGTTTCTCTGAATCAATATGTAGGCAATCAAGTAGTGTAGGAGTCTGTTTTCTACGGATAGTGACCCAACTTTGGTCAATTCGCCTTGGACATAGAGTTGAGGTCTACGCAAACATGAATTATACATATCAACAACATCGAATGAGTTTTCATTTGCCCAACCATAATCACTTAGACTAGCACCAGAAAAAGCTAAACCACCCACATTCATAAAGATTTCTTCGTTAATCTCAAACAATTTTCCAGCTACCATCGACCAATATTCCCCATCTTTATATCTAAAATTTGCGTAATATTCCCTAACTAGAGTAGGGTAAATATTACCTTTCAATTTCAAGAAGGGGATAGCCCCTTGAGCTTGTAAGCCATGCGAAAATTCGAAGTTCTGTTCCGCAAGCCAAGTCACATTCGCAAACCGGATATAGGTGGGTTTTCTTCCCTGAAATTTCTGAAACCGAGTTTCTTGTAGAATTAGAGAGTAGTATGGGTCCTCGCGGTTCTACCTTGGTTGTGGAGGAGGCACTGCTTTTGGAGCATGCGATGGACGTTGTGCGGTTGTCTTGATTCTCTTTCCACGTCCTTTATCCATAGCAATCAACCACTGAATCGTGATGGAGGCTTAAAGGAAAGTTGAGGAACACCTAGGGTGAGGTTTTGAATTTAGGGAAAAATGAATGCTTCGAAATAGGAGATGAGGACTACGATTTATGTAGGAGAAAAGCAATGGGGTGATTCGGTTTAGGGCTAGGATTAAGCTTAGGATAATGTTGGACTTGTTCCTCTGAGATTTGAGAGAAATCGGGTGAATGGTGTTTTAAAAAGTGTCCAGAAACGCTTCTGTTTCTGATATACTGATGTCGTCAATCGATTAACAACATCTCTTAATCGATTAACCTGAGCTGAAAATGCCAGTTTTAATATTTTTGGCCCAGGTAATCGATTAAATGAGTTGCTTAATCGATTAAATGAGTTACTTAATCGATTAAATGCATTAGTTTCAATGTTTTGGATGTTTTTAAAAGCATGCATAAATTTCAAACTCAATTGGATAATCTGATGTTTAAGCTATCACATATATTTAGAGCATTTAAGCATAGAATCATGGATTTATAAAATGGGATCATAAGCATTCAATCATCGTTTAGAAAGCATTAAAAAAAAGGGATCATGCAAGGCAAAGAAAAAATTGATCGAGATATTTTTCATCAAGGATTCCTAGTTCTCTTCAAAGAACTTAGGAATTATCTCGTGAGATAATTTGGGATTTAACTATTAACCTGTTTTATTTTCGGTGGCTTGAATAATTGCGCTTGTTTAGACAATAAAATAACTAAGAGTTAAAAAGAATGGCATACAAGATTTACCATATCAACTAACAATTAGCATAATAAGCAATGTAGTGCAATAACCAGTTTAATTTATACACCATAAAATCTCATATGATCAAGAACCATTCACATAACCAAATAAGCTATTTTGACATAATTAAACACAAAAATAAGAACATAGCATAAAGAGTACAAATATTCAGCAACGGAATGCTTAGTTCTAGAATGCAAAATGGGATTCTTGGAGAGGTTAATGACACTTGTGTTATCACATATAATAGGGATCTTTTCTAATATAGCCCAAAGTGCTTAAGTTGCTGCTTCATCCAAAGGATTTGAGTGCAACGCACGCCAGCGGCAATGTATTCCGCTTCAGTTGTGGACAAAGCAACACACGCTTGCTTTTTGCTGTGCCATGCAACTAGGGAGCTGCCTAATAGGTGACAAGTCCCACTAGTGCTTTTACGATCCAACTTACACCTAGCGAAGTCGGAATTGGAATAACTTACCAAGGATAGTGAGGCATCCCTAGGATACTATAATCCCATTAACCAAATAAGCTATTTTGACATAATTAAACACAAAATTAAAAACATAGCATAAAGAGTAAAAATATCCGGCAACCATACAAACCATAAGATGTCAAACAGAGACACTAAAAGCACAAATAAGTCCCGAAACAGTAACAACAACTGAGTCCATAAAATGCAATAAAAAAGAAATAAACCTATGGGTAAGATATCCTAGGTCTAAAGTCTTCTAAACTATGGTTGAGGTGGAGGAAGATCAATCTCATCATCAGGAATAGCAACATTCTGGTCACTCCTGATCAACATAGACAACTTCTGAAATTCAGAACAGAACAGAGCATTTTGAGCTTCAGCTGTAGAGGGAATGAAGGCATTCTAAGCTTCGGCTGTTGATTGGATCAGATTCCTCACAGATGGATATTGGTTGTCTGAATAAGCAGTTTGATGCTCTTCATACTGTTCCATATCTACAAAGTATGAGTCCTTCAACCCTTGAAAGTGAAGATCCATGCGGTTGTTGAGCCTTTGCTCCATAGCCTCCATCTGAGCCATACCGAAAACAGAATCCTGTGATGCTGTCCTAGAGGGCTCCCCCTGATTTGTAGCATTCTGATCACCCATGCCACCCTGATCATCATCACTNATCACTAGACAGCTCCAGATCAATAGTAGTGTAGTCCTCCTGGTATTGCCAAGTAGTACCATACTTGTATATACCCATTTTATGAATCAGACTCTCACCAACCAGATGATCCTTATCAGTATACTCAACAATAATGGTGTCAGAAACATCAATATGCAAATAATCCACAATCCGTGAAATGAAGATACTGTAGGGAAGCAGCTTTGACTGAGACAGAGACACACTGTTCATAATCTTCAATATTTCCTCAGGCCAGTTAATCATCACATTGTTCTTAGCAGCGTACGTGAAACGCAAATCATTCACAGTAGGATGTGCATGATTTGTGTTCCTCTGCACCAGAATGTAAGCAATGATATAAAGTAGTAGCCTGTTCTTAACAGATAAAGACCCAGCCTTGGTCAGTTGACCCTTAATATACAAGTGAGGTCCTCTAAGAAATGACTTATACACCTCAATAGGATCAAAATTATCCTTAACCCATGAGCAATCTCCTATTCCATAATCCAAAGATGATAACCCACCGACATTCATAAACATTTCATCACTAATCTCAAACAATTTACCATAAATCATAGACCAGTATTTACCATCCTTATATCTGAAATTTGCATAAAATTCCCTAACTAGAGTAGGGTAAACTTGTCCCTTTAATTCCAGAAATTTAACGGCTTCCTGAGGCTCCATATCATGCGAAAAACTGAAATTTTGTTCCGCCATCTAGGTTAGATCGACATACCTTACATAAGTGGGTTTGCGTCCTTGGAACTTAGCCAAACGAGTCTCTTGCCAAATGAGCGAGTAAAATGGGTCACCACGGTCCCGAGTGGAGGATGAGCCAGCTTCTGGTCTTCGTCCACAATTGGCAAGAGTTTAGAACCTTTTTGCGCGACCTTGCTCCATTTTAATGCAGAAACCAAATTGATGTTGGACCGAGCAGAGAAGGAGTGGGCAAACCTAACCTAGGATTTTGATTTGGGGAAAATGGCAATGTAGTGGAATATGGATGAAATTTGAGATTTCTAGGGGGTTTGAGAGGGTTAAGGGTAAGGTTTATCTAGCTTAGTGCACTTGGGTCAATTGAGTTACAATTTCAGAGACTCAAAAGCAAGAAGAGATGGAGAAAAGTGCCGAAAAAATGTGAAACCGAGGTGCTGTCTGCACTTAAACTGCTGGTTTTAATCGATT
>NC_032013.1:16751647-16769596 GCF_001865875.1 Lupinus angustifolius | reverse complement strand
TGGCACTTGTATTATCGCATTTAATGGGGATCTTTTCTAGTTTAAGACCAAAGTCCTTAAGTTGCTGCTTCATCCAAAGGATTTGAGCACAACACACACCGACGACAATATATTCCGTTTCGGCGGTGGACAAAGCAACACAGGCTTGCTTTTTACTGTGCCATGCAAATAATGAACTGCCCAACAAGTGACAAGTACCACTAGTGCTTTTCCGATCCACTTTACATCCGGCGAAATCGGAATCAGAATATCCCACCAAGGCTACTGAGGCATCCTGAGGATACCATAATCCCATGTTAGTTGTTCCCTAAATATCTCATGATTCTTTTAACAGTTACATAATGTGATTCCTTAGGTAAAGACTGAAATCTCGCACACATGCATACACTAAACATGATATCAGGTTGACTTGCAGTTAAGTAAAGTAATGACCCAATTATACCATGATATTTTGTTACCTCTATTGCTTTTCCTTTTTCGTCCTTATCTAGGTAGCAAGCAGATGCCATAGGAGTGGAGGCTTCCTTACATTTATCCATATCAAATTTCTTAAGTAGCTCTTTGCAATATTTCGCCTAATGAATGAATATCCCACTTTCTAGCTGCTTTATTTGAAGCCCCAGAAAGAATGTGAGTTCTCCCATCATAGACATTTCAAACTCCCCCTGCCTCATCTCCCGAGTCCTTTGTTGGCCAACCTTGAACAAATCTAACTTGCAATTGCTGACTCCCCTCAACAGTCCTCTTTTGCATACTTTTGTCATGCCACATACACTAATATGACCCAAACGTATGTGCCATAATTTTGTAGCACCATGGGCTGAATGTACTGAAATCTCTTTAGCCACTCCAACAACTCCACCTACAACGGTTCTTCCTAATAGCTTATAATTGTTCCCAACCGTCCTCTTACCCTTCATCACAATCAGAGCACATTTTCATACTCGAAGAATATCACTATCCCCATCAGCTCTATAGCTAAATCCTTTGGCCGACAATGTCCCCAAAGAAACCAAATTCTTCTTCAAATCTGGTATGTGTCTAATGTTGAAAGGTTATTTTGGGGGAAGAGTTGGCTTTCCCCTCTCAACAAATCGCCCTGGAAGTAGTGCCAATTTGTTGAAAGCAGAAATTCCCTCAATTCCGTGTGTTTTCTTTTTATTTGATTAAGTAAGTGAACTCGATTTTATTCTTTGTTCGACATCTCGGCTTTGTTGAAATAAATTTCAATGCCGGTATAATGGTTTCAAGAACATTCCAGTTACAACTTACTTTTAATAATCATGTGAATAAGTTATTCCTTCTTTGCCCCATCTCGGTTTTGTTAGAATAAATTCCAACGTCGGTACAATGGTATTGAAGTTATCCCCTATTACATAATTATTAAGTACCTTTGAATATCATCTCAGTTTTGTGGCAAAAATTCCAACACCGGTTTAATGATATTATAATGTACACAAGTGATGAATAGTTAGTTGTTAGAAACAAATAAAAATAAATAAATAACAAAAGAATAATAAATTTAAGTGACCTTTATTTACTTACTCCCTTTTGGGTTCCTTTTATTAACAAACCAAACTTCTTCCTTAAGGAAGGTTGATATTAAAGAATAAATAAATGGTGGAATGTAAATAACAATAAATAAAAGTTAGTAAGTTAGCTTCATTACTATTGTATATTAAAAGGTGTTTTCAACAAATAAATTTATTGATAACACTTTACTATTTTACAATTTACACCTCTTTCAAGATTCAATTGTAGTATAGTATATGGTTATGTCGAACCACAAGGAATTGCCTAATAGAATGAATCATATGAACATGTCAATGCACAAATAATGAGTTAAACATATCTTGGTTTTGATTTGAATTGAATTTCATATAAACAATTAACAAGAAACATCAACTAAATATTAGCAAATTCTTGAGGAGACAAAATCATTTCGAATAAGGAAAATATTTCTCAACTTCTTATGAATTTGAACTACTTAGACAAGTTCTTATGTTTTACTTTGATTAACTCCAAACACCAAGGTCTGAAATCCTCCTTTTAGTGTATGTCCTAAAATGGTAGAATAATGATCACTTATATTTATTACTAAACAATATTACATCCACAAAGAGACTTGGTTGTCACATCCTAATCTTGGCTACTGTAATATTGAAGTAGTAATGAATATAAGATCTTAAGAAAAGCATTCTTAACTTGGCAAATGAACTAAGTAGTACAACTACTTCTTAGTTTATTTGTTAAGTGTTTGACACAAGTAATTTTTCATGACTTGAAATCGGTTTTTAGGTGATCAATCTAAAAAGAGCATTAAGAACTTCTCAAACAAATAAAATTAACCAAAATACCAACTTGAATGATTAAAATTCAAACTTCTTAGAATATAAGAAGAAGTAGAAATACATAACCATATTCAAAAGAAATTGTTAGGAGCATGAGCCATCCATCCAAGGATTGGAATCCATCCAAGGATTGGATGCTTTGAATTCCAAATGAGATTACAAAATTGATTTTTGCATCTCATTTGCCTTCTCCTTTTTCTCCTCTTGAAGTATAAACTAAAATTACAAAACTTACTTAAATAAAGTTCCTATGAACTAAGAATAAGAAGAGAGAACTTCAGGGAAGAATTTCTAGGCAAGATGGTGAATGATATGTGTGATATATCTCTTGATTCGAATGAAATGTGCCTATATTTATAGAAGTTTCCCTAGAGCCGTTGAGCTATTTGTTAGCACCGCTCAGCAGCTGACCAAACCCTTCAACATGGGTTTGGTCACTTGATCAAGCAGCTTTATCACCTCCTTTAGCTTGACTCATCAAAGCTAGTTGTGTGCTATGGGACCAGCTATGGTGAGCTACTCTGAAGAGCCTATGGTAGGCTACTTGAAGTGACGTCATTAGTGACTTCATGGTTTGCTTGATGGCTAAGTCAAGTTTGGATGCACACCGCTTAGCACACCTGTAGCACTGCTAAGCTGCTTGTTCAGCAGCTTTGACCGTGATGACTAGGACGTGGCCTGGTGCTTGCTGACTTAGGCAGGAGTCTGGTTCACTGCTGAGCTGCTTGGTTACACCGTTGAGCTGCTTGGGCGTGTGCCAGGCTTGTGTCTGACTGTGCCAAGCTTGAGTTCTAACCGTGTCAGGATTAGTCTGGTGCTAGGTTGAGCGGCCAAGCAGGTCCGCTCAGCTACTTGCTTGAGTTGCTTGGTCCAGGTCAGGCTGGTGTCCAGGTCAGACTAGTGTCCAGGTCAGCTTAGCGTGGCTTGGTCCACGCTCAACTGCCTGCTTGAGCACCTTGATTTTGACTTCTTTTTCTTTTTGACCATGAGTCTTTTTGCTCTTTTCTTCTTCTTTCTTAGTCCTACAAAACACATAAAAAAGAAATACAAACACAAATATACAAGATTGTGATATTTTATACAAAAAGTATTGTTTTAAGTTGGTTTTTCTCAATTATGCTTAAGTTAAGTGCCACAAAAATTGTATGAAATTTAGATATGTTTGACACTTATCACCTAACCTCACATAATTCCACATGCTTTATTATTTCTGAGATACACGAAGCCAAAATTGCATGCCCTTTATGTGGTGAACCATTCTCTGTTTGGCGTCATGTGGTGGGAACAACCAGTGTCAAGTATCCACTCATTTGTACTGTGATTTGATGATACAGATAGTATATCAACTTCACTGTTACAATCATAGTCATCTTTCTATGCAACATTTGAAGATGTAGATACTCAATCTTTCCCCAGCGGCTTGCTAGGACTCCATTCATTAGGACAATCCTTTTGTAATGCTTAGTCTGTTTGCACTTATAACACTCCACTAGTGTTCTGCCCCTGAAATTTGGTCTTTTCCCTGTGGTAAGACCTCCTTAGCCTTGTCTCCTCGCACGCACTTGGCTCCCTTTCACATACAGACCATCACCTTGAGACCATTCACCTACATTCTGACTTCTTTGAGTGTAGGACAAAAGTGTAGATGTGATCTCATCCAATTTGATTGAGACTTTTCCATACGTCAATATTGTCACCAAGAGTTCATAGGAATTTGGCAAAGAACATAATAATATTATTGTTTTTTCCTCATCATCAACCTTCACATCAAGTTTCTGCAAGTCATTAATCATTTAATTAAAATTGTTGAGATGTTGTTGCAAATCAGCACCTTCATGCATCTTCAGGCCATAGAGTTTCTGTTTCAAATACACCTTATTTGTTAGAGACTTGGACATGATCCACTTCTCTAATGTCTCCCATACCTCTGTTAGTGATGTCAGATCCATAACATGATACATCACCTCATATGATAGACAGAGTCGTATGGTTCCTACAACCTTCTCCTTCAACTCTTCCCAAACCAGTTGATCCAAACCATCTGGTTTATCCAAACCATCTGGTTTATTCTCACTTAGTGCCTTTGATAGACCTTGTTGAGCCAACACATCCTTAACCCTCCTTTGCTACAATCCGAAATTACCAATTTCATCGAACTTCCACACCTCGAATTTAGCACATGGGTTAAGAGCCATCTGATACCAATTGTTGGGAACAAGCAAACAATCAAATAGTAAAAGAGTATAGAGAAAAGAGAATAATACAAGAGGTTTGGTAACGAGGTTCGACCAATTACGACTATGTCTCCAAAAGCATTGAGAGGCTACCACTATGTATTATTAGAGAATAATGATTTGTGTTTGACTATATTTCTTCTTGTTACATTAGGTCTACATAACATAAATATATAGCCATCTACCTAAACCCTTTTACATCAGCTCTAACTCATAACTTGTATTGTTGTTATCTAGAGATACGAGCCATTGCACAATAGGTAGATCAAAGGAGTATAGTATATCAAAGAACATAGATTCAGATATGACATTGCACCATTGTTTTATATTATTGTGAGAATCATGAGATTCAAGATCCTAGAATTGGTATTTCACCAATCATAAAGAATTCCCAACATCTCAATCCCTGAGCTTTGTTAAAGGGATGATGCCAACAAGATGGGTCTGATATGCCATGCTTCAACAAGGCAACCGTTGACATTAAATGCCACATGCTATCGGTCGATCACCACTATGAAGAAGAATTCTCTCTAGTAATGAAAAGATAAATGTTTGTTTTTCCTCATATTTTTAATAATAAAAATGTAATTTTATAATAAATAAAATGATAAAAATATTATTACATATTATTTGTTGTCTGTTAAAGTGTCGTACTTGCATCTTCACTAAATGAAGTGGATCTTTACCAAGCAGAATATGACATGGATTCTAGAAGAACAACAAGCTGAATACCCATAAGTTCATGAGCCAATTAGTTGACATGGATTCCCCATTGATGGCTAAAACAGAAGCGCTAAATACATATGAGAAGAGAGACATTTCTCTCAGGGTTCCACGTCTAGAAAGCGCCTTCAAATAATTTCCATCTAGAGCTATAGCTTGACTACAATCTGTAATAGCATCAGTTATTTGACCCGGTGCTTTATATGCGGAGCCACGACTACAATAACATATAGCTGCAAAGTTTGAACAATTATTTATTCATTGGCCGTGTTTTAAATTACCCCTGCTGTCGTCATGTTACAATTATTGTGATTATGGTCAATGTGACCGTTGTGATATAGAATGCGGCTGTTGCTTTATGAATTATTTTGTAATTAATAAGATATTTTGAATTTGATACAGTCTGATGCGGCTGCGCTATAACTCGATTCAAATGCATTATTCTGACTGCGTGTCTCAACATAATTGTGGTGTGGTGCTGTTGCAGCAGTCACCACAACCGTAATATTACGACTATATTACGTAATGCCGTCGGCATTTAAAATTATTGCTCATCGGAGTGTTTGGTTCTTTGGGCATGGACTTGATCCATTAATAATTGAATATAGTAGGAGATGAAGACACCATATATTTGATTGATCAGTAGTTGAAGGAGTACTTTAATGGGTTGAAGGACTTACATTTTCATATATTGTAGATCATTCTTCACTACCACTCATTACATTGCATCTCATAAATCCTATTTATAAGACTATCACTACCTAAACAAGTCTTAATAAGCTTCTACATAATACAAGTAATATATAACATAATTTATTTTTCTAGAACTCTCTAGATACAAGATAACTGTTATGTCTTGCCACATGCTTGTAGAATTCTCTAGAAAATTGTGGCATATTTCAGCATTGTGACGCGGTCTGCCCTTAAAATTACTGCTCCTTGGCGTGTTTGGTTCTTTGGGCATCGACTTTATCCAATTCCTACGACGAAGTAAAAAACTCTTGTCAACAGTTTGAGGCACATTAATAGTATACTTTGCATTGTTCAAACTGCGAAGTTTGCTATTGAAGTTTGCGATTGCATTCATTGCTGGAAATGTAGGCTTTAAATTGGTTGGAGAATTAGGAGTACTGATAGTTTGATACTACCAGATGGGTTAACATACTCTACAATGACAGCCACTGTGGAATTGTCAAAGGTACCCAAACATGTGAAACATGGGCTTGCTAGCATGAAGAAAGCGGTGTTCAGGTAATGAGATTTTGTCTTTAACACAATGTTTGTGGTTTGTCTCGGTCTAATGACAATGATCTTGGATCTGAAAGATTTAACGTCTTTAACAAAGCTTCTTCTGGCAGCTTGAAGTTTTGTAGAGTTTGAGTCAACAACACAACAGAGAGAGAGGTTTGATGTGTTGGGTTTGCCAGTTAATTTCTACCCAGTTAATTTCTTTTTTCTGTTTTTTATTGTTTTTATTTTGTAATCATTGATTAACCAAATTTTAATTAGAAAGCGTAATTACTTAACAGTTTTTTATTGAATTAATTTTTGAAATCAAATTGTTTAAAAAATGAAACCACTTGACAATTCAAATTGTCTATCGAAACCACCAATAATTAATTGTTTGTTGATTATGATTGAAAAATAAAATTAGTTCCAAGACATCTATAAACAATTTTTTTCAAATTTTCTATTGTTTTAAACTTTTGTTTTTTTATAAAAATAAGTTGAACAAAATTGGGTATTCACACTAAATAATGAACAAATAAATTATCTTTTGCTCATGGTGTGTTTTGGTGAGGAAGAGATCAAATTTGCTATTTGAGATTGTTATGGCACTTGGTCAAGAATGGCATTGTCGAAATGGTGCCCGACTTTCATTCTAATGGAAAAATCGCCAAAGGTGTCAACTCTTTTTTCATCTGCCTAATCCCTAAGAAAGCGAGCTTGCAAAACATGGGGGATTATAGACCTTGATTGGATGCCTATACAAAATCCTCTTGAAATTGATTGCAAACATGCTTAGGCGGGTGACTAGGACAATGATTAGTGACAACCAATAAGCATTTATCATATGCATACATATTCTTGACGGTATAGTTATCCTCAATGAAATTATTGACGATTTTAAGGGAACTGGAAGACAATGCGATCTTTTCAAGATTGATTTTGAAAAAGCTTTCGATTTGGTTTCTTGGAGCTACCTTGACCACATGATGACCCATATGGGGTTTTTCCAACAATGGAGAAGATGGATAATGTAATGTAAAACGACATCCAAAATCTCTGTACTGGTCAATGGTAGTCTCATTCAAAGAATTTCCCTTCAAAGAGGCCTTCGTCAAGGAGATCCTTTATCCCCATTTATCTTCTTAATATTAGCGGAAGGCTTTATGTCATTATGTGACAAGAAATCACCAAACGCATCTTCACATCTTATAGGGTGGGCCTTGACAATGTTGGAGTTTTCTTACTTTAGTTCCTAGATGATGCCATATTGACCAGTGAAATTTCGGAGCATAATATATATACAATGAAAAGTATCCTAAGATAGTTCGAACTTGCTTCCGACTTAAAGATTAATTTCAGTAAAAAAACAAACTAGCGGGGTTGAATGTTCGAATGGGCAATACCAACACCTTCTTTGCCTCTTTGAACTGCACAGTCAACACTCAATCCTTCTCCTCTTTAGACATTCTAGTTGGTGTGAATCATAAAAGATGCAATGTTTGGAAACTTCTCATTGTAAAGCTAAGAACTAGACTCACAACTTGGTAAAATCACCATTTATTGTTTGGAGGGCGTATTGTTCTGATCAATGATGTTCTTTCCGACCCACCTATCTATTTCATATCCTTCTACACAACTCCATCTATTGTCATACACTCTACTAAAATAATCCAAAGGGAACTTCTTTGGGGTGAGTTTGAGAGCAAAAGGAAAATAAATTGGATTAGATGTGATACTATGTGTAAGAACAAATATGATGGAGGCCTGAGGGTGAAGAATATCTATCTTTTTAACCTAGCTCTACTAGGTAAGTGGAAATGACATATTCTTAACGATAATAATAACCTCTTTTGCAGAGTTCTTAAATCCAAATATGGGAATGAGATCGACACATACTAGGAGGAAATGAGTCCTCCTTTGAAAAGTGTGAAGAAGATCTTTGCTCCTGACCTTGGCACAGTTTTGATGAAGACACCAACATCACCAAAAAGAAGAAAAGGAAGAATACTTATGAAGATAAAGCAGACAAAGCTTCAAGACAAATTAGTCTAAGTCTAAATAGGTACTTCTATCGTATACTCTTGAATATACAATAGTAGTCATGCTCAAACTATTTCTGAAAGAAAATTGAAACACTTCAATATACTCAAAACAATTTTCAAAAATAATGTGTAACGAGTTACTATATCTAAGTAACATGTGTGAGAAAAGAGTTATCCAACTTAAAGCTGATTAGAGTAATCCATTACTGTCTTTGAGTAACATATTACCAGTTTTAAAGAAGTTGAGTAACCGATTACTCACTTGCTGTAATCAACTACTCTAAATCGAATTTAAAGGCCCAATGGACAAAATGTTTGGGTAATCAATTACCCACTGGTTGTAATCGATTATTGAGTGTTGTTGCATCATATTTCAGATTTCAAAATGGAAGGTTTTTATCCCAAACGAAATGTATTCACTCCAATCCACTCCTACATTTTCTTAGAGGCACTATGGGTGATTGGAAAGTCTATTTAAAGGCATTGAATCTCACATACAAACACACACAATCACATACAAATTTCAAAATCTCTTACATTCTGAAATTATTTTCTGCACTTTTGGGAACTAGTTCTTAAACTTTCAAAGTTGTTTTTTCTGAAGTTGCTTAAAGTAAAGTGTTTCAAGTTTACCAACTTATAATGAACATTATTACTAAGTATACAAAAGAGTTGATTAGATTTCAAGTTACATTACTTTCAAACTTGTAAATGCAATTCCGCCATTCTTGAACATTCTTCATTATTATTGCAAAATACTTTCTTTCCCACGAGTGTGATAAGAAAGGGGGTTAAAATCACTTGGAAAGGTGTTTTTCCAAGATTGAATAAGGATTAGGGAGTGTGTAAGGTACATAGAGATCTCGAGGTGAGATATTGTAATTGCAACTCATAATCTTTAGTGGAAAAATCTCTTGTGCTGCAAGAGTACTGGGCGTAGCCTTCGGTGGACAAGAAGGTCAACCAATATAAAAATACTTGTGTATTCTCCTCTCCCTTATCTTTTTGATTATTTATTTGGTTAATTTCTGCATATATTTTCCGATGTACTTTAATTCTTGATTTTGCAGAAAAAGTGGCCATAATTTTACATCAACTAATTCACCCCCCTCCCCCTCTTAATTGAAATCTCATTTTTACAATTGGCACCAGAGCTAATTTTTAGTAAGATATTCTCAAATATAATCCTATATCAAGGATGGCCTCAAGATCATTCCTAGGAGAAGGTTCCAACATCAACCTCCCTCCAAGCTTTATTGGAGAGTGCTATGACTTTTGGAAAATCAGAATGAAGATCTTCATAGAATCTCAAGACTTGGAAATATAGAATGTTATTGAAGAAGGATCATATGAACCATTCACTGTAATCAACAATGTAAGAGAAGTAAAGCCCAAATCTTCATGGAATGATGAAGATAAAAAGAAGGTGTATTATGATCACAAAGCAAAGAACATCCTCACATCAGCACTTGGCATACACGAGTTCTTTAGAGTATCAAACTGCAAATCTGCTAAACAAATGTGGGGTACTCTAGAGACAACAAATGAAGGAGGTAAAGAGGTCAATACTCAATACTCTTTCCCAGGAATACGAAATGTTTCGTATGAAACCTGGAGAGAAAATTCTGGATCTTCAAAAGAGGTTTACTCATCTTACAAATCATCTTATTACTCTTGGTAAGGTACTATAAAACAGTGAATTGAACTTAAAGGTTTTAAGATCACTCACCAGAACATGGCAACCCATGGTAACGACCATTTATGAAAAAGAAAAGTTTATGGAAAATGTCTTTGGCTGCTTTGTTTGGTAATTGGAAGGAACAAGAATTAGAACTCAGCCAACTTGACCAACATGAAGAGCAAGAAAAGAAAAAGAAGAATATTTTTCCCATGGCAAAAGTTGACAAATATGAATCATCAGAAGATGAATCTGAGAAGGAAGAGATGGAAGATATGAGCCTTATTGTAAAGAAGTTCAGCAAGTTCCTTAAAAGGAACAATATTGACAAAACTGGACAAATGAAGAAATTCACCAAGAACAACGACTCTTCCACTTCAAACCAAAATTTCACATCCTTCGAATGTGGCAAGCTTGGACATATGAAGATTGTCGCGACCCGATTTTCGGTTGCAAGACCGGCTCTACGACTTGTGGAGAGGCGAACTCGGATTCTACCTCTTCCGATTGATTTTGAGTCGCCACTACGTTTTTTTGCGGTTAAAACGTAGAAAAATCTATAGTAAGCCCAATTAGGATAATATGGTCTTTAAGCAGAGATTCTGAGCTCGGGGGTCGATTACGGATCGGGGAAGGTATTAGCATCCCATCCGCCCGTATTAAAACGGTACCCTCACTAATAACATGAATTTTTATACCCCTAAAAATTATTCATTTAGAAATTAAATTAGTAAAACATTATATTTTTTATTTTTTATTATTGAGCCTGACAATATTGACTTTGGTCCTACGTACCCCTATTAAGGGGATCAAGGCTTACGTAGTTCTAGTTCAAAAATTGTTTTACTTTGGTTGATTGTTAATGATTTGGAAAATACCGATAGGTTTTAGAAGTATTAGTTTATTGAATTGGTTAATTTGATTTTTTTTTAAAATATGTAATTGTTTCGATTCAATGATACTAATAGTTTTAAAGATGGTATTGGTCGTAGACCTTCTTCCCATTTTCAGAGGAGTTAGAGACAACTCTAACTGTGACCTTACTATAACAATCTCATGAAATTTATTTGGTAAAATAGTTTCTAATTATTCGTGCATATAGAATTTGGGTGATAAAATAGTTTATTAATTATATATATAGAATTAATAGTTTAGAGACAGTGTTGGTTGTAGACCTTCTTCTCATTTTCGGAGAAGTTAGAGACAACTCGAATCATAACCTTACTATAAAAATTCCATGATTAATTTGATAATATAGTTTCTAAATTCGTGCATATAGAATTTGGGTGATAAAATAGTTTATTAATTATATATATAGAATTAATAGTTTAGAGACGGTGTTGGTTGTAGACCTTCTTCTCATTTTCGGAGGACAACTCGAACCACAACCTTACTATAAAAATTCCATAAAATTCATTTGTTTTTTTTAACAAAATAGGTATTTATTTATGAGTAACTATAAAAAAATTGTATTATTCAATTAACACAAAATTATAGGAAACAACTTAACAAGGTAAATAAAAAGGGAAGACAGAATTTACCAAGAGAGGTACATAGCAACATGAATAACAAGCCATGCGGAGGCCCAAAATGGATAAGGAAACGTTGATTTCCACAACACCAATTACACCTTTTAAGAGCAAATTACACATATGCTTCATGAGAGTCTTTTGTTGCAAATAATATGACAATAACATTACAACTCCAAAGATGTTCGTCCAATATTGGAAATCTCATTGCACCCATTAGTGTCCTCACTGTCACACTACAATGGGAATATCATATGCAAGTTGGTCAATACATTTTCCTATGCCTTAAGGAAATAGACCTTGGAACTTGAACACGTCCCTCCTACTGGACTCAATTCAAAATAGGCTTTCCAACTATAGGCTCTCGCATGGTGCATCGACATGATCATGGTCTTCATCCATGGAAATGGAGTTTCATATCCTTTGGATGGTGGGGTTAGACATTGTAACTTCTCTCAATGCAAATATTTCTCCCTAATAATGGTGATGTAGGCCCAATATATATATAGATAAAACTTAAGACATTGATCCAATGATTATAGCACCTTGCAGCTTCTTCATGGTGTGTGTGAACTTATTTTGGTTCAATCCTTGAAGCTATAGGAATTAATAATAGCCAAAACAGAGGCAAGATAAACAAATGGGTGGCTTTGTACTTAGTTTAAGAATTAAATCCTCTTTGTTGATTCCCATGCACGTTACTAATGATTTGAGACCCATAAACTTCAGTCTAGGAAATCATTATCTAATCAAAGGCTATATATAAAGCATGCTGATGATATCAAAGTTTCACAGTTCTGGAGAATTAAAGACAAATTGTATATGCCATCAAGTATGTTTATTGATTTATAAGTTGGTATGAAATGGCAACAATGAACCTTTCCTTCAAGTTGGAATAGAAATATAATATGATACTTACAATTCCAATCACCACATTATTATAATCATTCATTGTCAAATACTAGCATTGTGAAAAGCTGAAAAGCTAAAAAGATTTAAAGGAAGAAGAGAAATGGGTTTCTTATCATATTCCTTTTTGGGAACATGTAGCAAGCATCACAAGACTTGCATTAAGAGTCTTCAGTGAGCGAATTGGAGTGAACCTTGTCTGGGTTTGTTGCTGCAGAAGTTTCCAGAGCCATGAGGGAGAGATATAACATGGTGCACCAACTTTCTCTTCTCTCTTTTAATGTTTTCTACGTGTGTAATAGGATGAAAGAGGAAGAGATTGTTGTTTTCTTTCTTCGTTTGGCATGGTGGGACTCGAATTAGGTTATATACCTAAGGGCCACTCCCTCTACTACAAAGGATGAGCAACATTTTAAAGCAAAAAGTGAATTAGAGGGGAGACTGTATAAAAGAGAGGATTATTGTACCATTTGTCTCGGCCTTGACAACATTAATGCTAAATCCTAATATATATATATATATATATATATATTGTGGTGGAAACTCTTGGTTTTTCTACTTTTTGATGAAGTCAAAAGGGGGAGAAAAGTTGGGTTAATGTATTTTCTGTTTAAAATCTTTCAGGTATATAACTACAAATGAAAAGGGGAGCATACAAAATAGGGGGAGCATACTCAAGTCATCTCAACATATCTCAAAGTATGCTGCTCTCAGAAAACTACACTGTTGAAGAAGATATTGGTTTGTCATCATCAAAAAGGGGAGATTGTGAAGAAGATCTTTACTCCTGACCTTGGCACGATTTTGATTTTGATGAAGACACCAACATCACCAAAAAGATGAAAATGAAGAATACTTATGAAGACAAAGAAGACAAAGCTTCAGACAAATCAGTCTAAGTCTAAATAGGTACTTCTATCCTATACTCTTGAATATACAATAGTAGTAATGCTCAAACTATTTTTAAAAGAAAGTTGGAACACTTCAATATACTCAATTTTTTTTTCAAAAATAGTGTGTAACGATTTACTATACCTAAGTAACAGGTTACATGTGTGAGAAAAGAGTTATCCAACTTAAAACTTATCAGAGTAATCTATTACTATCTTTGAGTAACAAATTACCAACATTTACCAAGCCAACATATGGGTTTTTGGGCTAAAAACCTCAACCCGGCCTGTTAAAAATACTTATCCAAACGGGCTGGTCCATCGGGTCAAGCCCATATTGTCATCCATAGTAGGTACATTGTCTTTATAATCTTAGTTCTTAGGCCATTCTAAGCTCAAAATTATTGAAGTTGTACTTACATAATATTTGAGGATGTGACCATTTGATGAAGCAAATACAAATTTGGGATTTGAGTATTCATTAGACTTAGTTTCGTTTTGATTACTTCGAATCGTAAGACCATTATTCTTAGACTTTTGCAAATAACGAAAGTCTTCAAATGTGGATTGATTGAGTAGTGGATGTAGTAAGAATTTATTAATTAGAAGTGTCTTTAAATAACATTTTAGATATATTGCTTTAGTTTCATTTTGATGTAGGAAGGTGGGTTACGTGTATTGAAAATGAAGTCGTTTATGGGAAAGGAATGACATTTTAATATTTTAGCAATGATCTTTTCAGTATTTTTTCATTAACTCTTCATTATAGTTTTATTATCTTTTCTTTAGTATTTAAAGACTTTTGGGATGTAACTGTCATTAAGATATTATATTCATTAATAAAATTTGAGAGTTTTCTCTTTCCAGTGGTTTTGTGAGCTTTATCTGTCAGGTTTTTCACTTGCAAACTTGTGTTTTCATTTTAGGTTTGGCACTTGCCGATCCTTTGTGCTTCCGACTACATTAAGTAACATCAGAACAAGTTTTCTCCTGCCTCGTTTTGTACCTAGAACAACCATGGAGATCAACTGGTGACCATATCAGATCTTCAGGGTATTACCGGGGATTTTACCACGACCCTAACTGCTTTTACTGAACAGTTGGTGACTTTAACAACTCAGGTGATGAGCAACACCAACAACGGGAACCAGTAAAGAGACATGGGAAGAGAACAACATAGGGTTCCGCACTGTGGAATCAATAATCGAGTTGTTATTGCAGAAGACTCGCGTTCTAAAGAAGAAGAACCCAACGAAAGAATTAAGTTTGTTGAAGAGGAGTAAGGTGTGTAAGGAAGATATGCTTGACTATTTGGAAGATTCTAAGGTGTAAGCTTTGTGCTCCAAAGGATCTTGTTGTCGTCCAAGGAAGAGGGACTACAGAAGAACCTGTTTTGAACACACTATTCTATGAAGAGGAAGGTGTGTAATTTGATTGTGGATAATGGAAGTACTGAGAATCTGATTTTCTAGAAGCTGGCAGAGTATTTAGACCTGACAACTTGCCTCATGAGAAACCGTACACCTTGGGGTAGGTTAGTACAATTTCACAAGTTAAAGTTTCGTAGACTTGCAATGTGCCTATTTCCATTGAGAAACATTAAAAAGAGGAGGTAGTGTGTGATGTTCTAAATATGGATGTGTGCCATATTCTGCTTGGGAAATCTTGGCAGTATGATAATGATATTACATACAAGGGAACATTCATATGATGATGTTTACTTGGGGAACACACAAGATTGCTATAGCTCATGTTTTTCACTTTGATAAGAACCTAAAGGGGAATAAGTCGAGTTTCTTGGTGATGACACAAAGTGAGAAAGAGCTTGATGAGACTATTAAAGAAACTGAATGTTTCTTCCAAGTGGTGATTAAAGGGTTGATGAGTGATATCAAAGAGGAATCAACAATTCCAGAAGAGGTGCTTGAGGTCCTAGGGGATTTCCAAGAATTGATTGCAGATGAGTTACCAAATGATTTTCCTCATATACGAGATATTCAACATCAGATTGACTTGATTCCGGTGTCTAACTTACCAAACCTTCATCACTATCATATTAGCCCTAAGTAGAATGAGATCTTAAGGGAACAAATTGAGGATTTGATGAAGAAAGGATTCATTCGTGATAGTATGAGTCCATGTGAAGTACCAGTCCTTCTAGTCCCCAAGAAAGGAAACCAGTGGCGAATGTGTGTTGATAGTAGAGCCATCAATAAGATAATTATCAAGTATTGATTTCCAATTCCTCGTTTGGAAGATATGCTTGACGAGTTGGCAGGTTCTAAGGTGTTTTCAAAAATAGATCTGCATAGTGGGTATCATCAGATCAGAATCAGACCTGGAGATGAATGCAAGACAACTTTCAAGAGCAAAGATGGATTGTATGAGTGGATGGTGATATCTTTCGGGTTGTCAAACGCCCCTAGCACCTTCATGAGATTGATGAATTAGGTTCTGCGTTCATTTATTGGTTCTTTTATGGTGATTTACTTTGATGATATTGTGATTTATAGCAAGACCAAGAAAGAACACCTCGAGCATGTGAAGTAGGTGTTACAAGTCTTATAGGAGAACCAACTGTACATTAATCTGAAAAAGTGTACATTCAGCACCAACAAATGGCTCTTCCTAGGCTTTGTTGTTGGTGAAGAAGGGATCCAGGTTGATGAAGATAAGGTGAGTGCTATCACGGATTGGCCTGCACCTAATTCAATGACTGAGGTACACAGTTTTCATGGTTTGGATACCTTCTATAGGAGATTTATCAAGGATTTTAGTACTATCACGACACCTATTGTCGAATGTTTGAAGAAAAGGGAAGTTCAATTGGGGGTTTGAACAAGAGCAAAGTTTTGCCTTAATTAAGGAGAAGCTATGTACCACACTAGTCCTAGCACTTCGTGATTTTGATAAAATGTTCCAAGTTGAATGTGATGCTAGTGGAGTCGAAATATGAGCTGTGTTGTCTCACGAGAAGAGTCTAATGGCCTTTTTCAGCGAGAAATTAAGTGATGCTCACTAGAAATGGAGAACTTATGATGATGAGTTCTATGTAGTCTTTAGAGATCTACGTCACTGGGAACATTATATGGTGTAGAGGGAGTTCATTATTTTCACTGACCACCAAGCTCTGAAATTTATTCACAGCCAGAAGGTGATAAATAAGATGCATGCTCAGTGGGTGAGTTTTATGCAGAAATTTCCTTTTATTATTCAGCATAAATCTAGGACTCTTAACAAGGTAGCAGATGCATTGAGTAGGAGAGCTTCCTTGCTCATTACTTTAGCACAGAAGATTGTAGGCTTTGAGTGTGTGGAAGATTTGTATGATGGTGATGCTTAATTCAATGAATCATGGGCCAAGTGCAGTGGTAAGCACCCTTGTACAAATTTATGTTCGAGATGAATACCTTTTTAAAGGGGATCAGATGTGCACCCCTTGCTCATCTTTAAGGGAGAAGTTGATCCGAGATCTGCATGGTTGTGGTCTTAGCGGTCATCTAGGTAGAGACAAGACCATTTTTAGCCTAGAGGAGAGATATAACTAGCCACACTTGAGGAGAGACGTTGGTACTATAATCAGGAGGTGTTAGAATTGTTAGGTTTCTAAAGGTCAATCTCCAAATACTGGTCTTTATATGCCTTTACCCATTACTAATGATATTTGGCAAGATTTGGCCATGGATTTTGTGTTGGGTTTGCCTCATACACAATGAGGTGTGGATTTTGTGTTTGTTGTAGTAGAAAAATTCTCCAAGATGACACACTTCATTATTTGTAAGAAGACTGTAGATGCGTCTAACATAGCCAAACTGTTTTTCAAGGAGGTAGTGCGCCTTCATGGGATTCACGCGTCGATTACTTCAGACAAAGACACCAAATTTCTCATTCATTTATAGATTACTCTTTGGAGGTTGTTTGGGACAGCGCTGAAGTGACCAATAGAACGTTGGGTGTCGCGACCCGATTTTCGGTTGGAAGATCGGCCCTACGACTTGTGTCCCCTTCCAATTGATTTGGAGTCGCCACTACGTTTTTTGCGGTTAAAACGTAGAAAACTCTATAGTAAGCCCAATTAGGATAATATGGTCTTTAAGCAGAGATTCTGAGCTCGGGAGTCGATTACGGATCGGGGAAGGTATTAGCACCCCGTCCGCCCGTACTAATAACATGGACTTTTATACCCTTAACAATTATTTATTTAGAATTATTTATTTTTATTATTGAGCCTGACAATATTGACTTTGGTCCTACGGACCCCTATTAAGGGGATCAAGGCTTACGTAGTTCTAGTTTAAAAATTGTTTCTACTTTGGTTAATTGTTAGTGATTTAGAAAATACCGATAGGTTTTAGAAGTATTA
>NC_032013.1:16723561-16751547 GCF_001865875.1 Lupinus angustifolius | reverse complement strand
ACCGTGACCTCACTATAACAATCTCATGAAATTTATTTGGTAAAATAGTTTCTAATTATTTATATATATAGAATTCACCGATAAAATAGTTTATTAATTATATATATATGGAATTAATAGTTTAGAGATAGTGTTGGTCGTAGACCTTCTTCCCATTCTCAAAGAAGTTAGAGATGACTCGAACCATAACCTTACTATAACAATTCCATGATTAATTTGGTGATAAAATAGTTAGGGACACTACATGAAATTAAGTGAGACAACCGTTATGAATCACTTTTATATAAGAAATTTAATAGCTTAGAGACGGTGTTGGTCGCAGACCTTCTTCCCATTCTCAGAGAAGTTAGAGACGACTCGAACCATAACATTACTATAAAAATCCCATGATTAACTTGATAATATAATATAGTGTTGGGTTATTTAAAAATATTGGAGTGTTGAAGGATGTTTCCAAAAATAATTTAGTTTCAGGTGTGTTTGTTGATAAATCACCATATGGTTATACAAAAAACTCATAATTAATTTAATGGGCGTCAATGCTAAATAGGTCGGGTAGGTACTCTTAAACATAAAATCAAATGATACACAATAAATAAATAAATAAATAATCAAAAATGAGATAAACAAAACAAAAATGATAAAAAAAAAACTAAAGGCAATAAACAAAAGTAAAGGGGGTGACTTCATGTACCACATATGGGATAAAAATCCCTAGAACCAAAATCTCATTTACTTCTCAATTCCTTTCTCTTCACGCGATAGGGATGGCCATGGAATGAAGTCCGTTTTCTTCCTTCTTTCCAATCGGCGGTGGTCACGGTGAGATGCGGTGGTTCAAGGTTGGGGTCACGGTGGTCCATCTACGAAGAAGTGGTTTGGAGGGTTCTGTTACCCCTATTCTTTCGCACAAAATGGGATTTCAACCCTGAATCCCAACTCCATCTTCCCGCTCTTCCTCAGCGGTGGTCACGGCGAGATACAGTGGTTCAAGGTGGTTCGGATTTGGTCTCCTATCCTCACTGTGGTCGTTGCAGTAAGGTAGGGATTCATTTATCCCTTTTTTCAACAGTGGTTAGCCTCAGTGAGGGAAAGCTAGGTTTGAGGATGGTTCATGACCACATCCAGGTGGTTTCGGGCTACATCTCAACGCCGATAGAGCATAAGGGAACTCAGTAAGGGACCCTACTCCTTCTATGTTGAATCTTTGATTAACCTTTTATGTCTATAGCCTATGAAGCACGGATTCGTCAAACACCCTCACATGTCGGTGTCCAACACGTATTCGACACGAATACACTCAGATTTGCGAAGGATACGTATCCATAGAGTATCCAAAAATTAAAAAAATAAAATCAAATAAAAAAATATTAAGATACGTATCCGATTCGTTTTCAATAAAATATAGGATATATGAATTCGTTTTCAGTAAAGTATAGGATATATAGATTCCTTTACAATAAAACATGATAAGATAGATTCGTTTCCAATAAAATAGGATAAAATAGATTCGTTTCCAATAAAACATGATAAGATAAATTCGTTTTCATTAAAGTAGTATAAGATATATTTGTTATGGAGGGCAATGATTTTAGGATAGATTCGTTTTCATTAAAATAAGATAAGATAAATTTGTTATGGAGGGCAATGATTTTATATTTCCATTATATTTTTTACTTTGGATATTTTGATTTACACTTCTAATTTTATCATATTTTATGTGTTTTTATTATTTTATACGCATATCCCTGAACGTATCGTATCATGTATTTTGGAAAAAATGTGTGTCGATGTATCGGATACGTATCGTATCCGACACATGTATTAATATCTGTGCTTCATACTATAGCTATGTTGAAATGGTGTATTTGGTGATGAATATTTTTCGATTTGCTATAAGGGGTTTGTTGTTTTTTGTTCTGTGTGCGTATTTGGACCGTTGTGTATCTGCTCAATCTTTCCTATTTTTGTGTTCTCTTTATTCACGGAGTCCCCCTGATAACCGTATATGATAGCTTTTTTATAGGTGTTAAGGCTGATGGTAAGGACCTCAAGTGAGACTTTCCATTCGCCCTTTGGTTTAGTAACATTCCCTGACTCCTTATCTCTGATTTTAATTTCTAAAACTGGTCATCAATGCTGCTTAACTACACTGAAATCACTACCTTTTGATTTGCACCTCTTTGATGCCACTTTATTCTGATTTAGAATAGATTAGTGCTCTTTTGAAATTCCTACAATTAATCTCGTGAATGCTTTTGCTGTTTATGATGATGTGTAACTGGAATGTAGGAATTTATGGTATATCTTCTTTATTGCCACTTTTTGGAATTCTTTTGCATTGATAACCCACAACTAGATTTTGATTGCCTCAGATTGATAACCCATGATGATGCTCTTATTGTAATAGCCATACTTTAACACCTAGCTTTCCTTAATTCTGACTTTTCAACCAATTGCTTGTAATTTCAGTTAGCCTTAATACGCTTCATAACAACATTGCACACTTCATGTTCTCCCATGAAATCCTTGGCCACCCCACATGAAGACTTCATTCCTATTCGAATGAGGGAAACAGACTACAGCAAGTCTAGCAAACATGGAACACTCAACCAGTTGCAGTGTTCTCTGGCACATTGGCACCCTTGGTGGTAAGTCATGAAGCTCTCTTGAAACCCCTTTTTCTTCTCCATAGTCGTTCTTTAAAAACTGACTTTCAAAATTTGATTACAAAATTAGGGTTGGTGATTGAAGAAAGAAACATAGGGAAAAAGAGTGAGTTTGGCAATGGGGAGACAGAAGAATGGGTCTTGATTATCATGGAGAAGATTTGGGTCGTGTTGGACCAAAGGAATTGTCTATCACCAATAAGTTCAAACCAAGGCCATATCCATATTCCAGAGTCATAGGATTTCCTTTAGACCAAACTGATTTTATTTTGAATATCAATTGCAAATTTACAATAACGGGTTTGATACTGTGAAATGAATTCAAGGTTGATTAATTTGTGTAAGCATATTTTTTGCATAAATATGAGGTGCACCAGTGTTGCTCCCCAATGACCCATTTGTTGTGAAGCAAATTACAGCCTCATGTGCATAACTTAATTTCACCATCATAACTGGTTAAAAATGGATAACGAGCATGAGCTTTTTGCGAACTTAAATGGTTATGCTTCTCTCCAAAAATATAACCTTTTATTTTTCGTCACACCACAATATTTCTATACTTAAATAATTTATCCATTCATTACTGTTGTAACGAAAATGACTTCAACTTCTAATCAGTGGTCACGAAATGAGTGTGAATACGTGCAAAGAAAAGTTTGATATAAGAAATTATTGTTATCCCAAAATTATGTAACGTATGACCATAAATGGGCCAAGTTTGAGACAGAGGAGATTAAAATAGTTCATTTTGTTATCACCGCAGCTAGCAATGCAATTCAGTGTTTAGTTAATAAAGTATAGGACTGCTTGAAATGCCAATTAGTACAAACCTTATACCCGAGAGAATGAATAACAATATATATGAACACCTTAAACTTGTAATGTATTGTCTAAAAATCCTACTTAGTCGAACTTTATTTTTCATGGAGTGAGTTCGGACAAAATTGAGTGTTCACTGCTACCCCATTTTACTTGTTATTTACTTGATAGCAGATAAAATGATGTTTGAGTGTTATCATAGTAAGTAGCTAGTAAAGAAATGAACATTTAATTTTGTCAACGCTAGGGGTGGCAATTGGATGGGTTTGGATTTGGATCCTAATGGATGGATAGAAAACTATCAATCAATCCAAATAAATTCATTACATCACATTTTAAAATTATCCAATGGATTTCAATCCATCCATTCTATCCATGTATCCATTTTAATAGATTGGATGGATGGATATCCAACCCACTTTTTTTTTTAATTTGAACAAAACTTTTTAATAAAGCAATTTAAAGAAAAAAATTCTGTTCAAAAATATTATTTAATAAAGCATTTTTAAATACCAATTTTAAAAAATATTTTTCTTAAAAAACACTTTTAAAAAGTGTTTTTTTTATAAGCAATTTTAAAAAGGTAAATTTGTGAAAAAAATTTATAATCACTCTTAGTAGCAAGAATCTCTGGTGCAACATAATTGGTAGGGGTGTAAAAGTCCGGTTCGATTTTTGACGCAATTTAATGACCGAACCGAACACAAAGATATGGTTTGATTCGATTAACCGCAAATTTTATTTAGGAATTGAACCGTTCATTAGTGGTTCGTTCCGCAGTTTTTCAACTTATTTAAAGAAAATCATTTAAGAAATAGTTGAACATAATTTGCAAAGTATAAAGTCAACTAAATGAATACTAAACACGTCAATAATAAAATATTTAATACTTTCTAGTAAAACAATAATAATTCAACATCTCAACGCACTACAAACTTAAAATTTTAATCCACAAAATCTTCTAAAATGTTCAACAAAATTTAAGAATGACCTTGGTACCAATATTTTAGTCCAACAGTAACACCTAATACTCCATATCATTAGCAATATCCTCGAGTTCTTTCTTTATTTTCTTTTAGTTCTTTAATTTTTTTATTTGATTAATTTTATCTCTGAATAGTGACAAAATGTATACCAGTTTTTTTATTTCTTTCTATCTTCTCAATGAATAATAGAGATAATAGATATTTAGGTTTGTTTACTAATTTATTTTTTCTATTTGCCTCTTATTTATAGACTATTTTATTAATAATCCTAAATTCTTAATTATATTTTATCTCATAACTTCAAAGCTTAATCATCCAAATATAAAATAAAATTATTTTTTAATATGTGGTTTTGTTCGGTTCTAACGGTTCCAAAATTTACAAAACCGTGAACTGAACCGAACTTAAATGGTTCAAAATAAAAAAAATTGAACCGAACCGCGGAACTGAACCGAACTGCATTTTATGGTTCAGTTCGGTTTCATCAGTTTTACGGTTTAAACCAGAACCGCTTACACTCCTAATAATTGGGACTTCCATAAGTTGTATGCAACAGTTCATCATCCTGAAATATTTAATTTTGTTATTATATTATCACATTAATCGATAACCAAAGTGATATATTTATACTTTGCATTAAGATGTTGGGGTAAAGCACTAAGGCTGAAATCGTTTATACTTTTTTGATAAGCACTTTTTAAAATCACAATTGCAATTTTCAACTTTTGTAATGCGTGTGAGATTGTGCTTAGAAAGGTGAGAGATTTTTTATATTAATATTGAATTAATTGGAAGAAAAAATTTATTTTTATTTTTATCTTTTGGATGGATTGGTTATCCATCCAAATGGATATAACCATGGATATTCATTAGATATAATGGATGGATTTGAATCCATCCATTATCAACACCATCCATTGGATTATATCCATTTAAATCCATTAGTTCTAACAGATGGATTTGGATGGATTTAATTTGGATGGATTTAATTTGGATGGATTTGGATGGATTTAATTTGGATGGATTTTGGATTATAGATAATTTTGCCACCCCTAGTCAACGCCGAGATAATAATCACAATACAACATTCAGAATGAGCACACCCATATAATGTTAGAACTCGAGGCCATAAAATTAAATACGAGAACACACGTTGGGCGCTGCCGAAACTCGATAAGATAAAAAGGTAAAACGAGAACGCAGGTCGGGTACTGCCGGAACTTGATAAGATTAAAAGGTAAAGCGAGAACGCCGGTCGGGTAATGCCAGAACTCGGAAATTCACATCAGGCCCTGGGTCCTGGAAAGATTGATTGAAAGCACATCGGGCTCGGGGTCCTGGAAAGCATAATTTTAAAACGAGAACGCAGGTCGGGTACTGCCGGAACTCGATTATAAAAACAGGTAAAGGGAGAACGCAGGTCGGGTACTTCCGGAACTCGGAAATTCACATCAGGCTCGGGCCCCTGGAAAGATTGATTGAAAGCACATTAGGCTCGGGGTCCTGGAAAGCATAATTTTAAAACGAGAACGCAGGTCGGGTACTTTCGAAACTCGGAAATTCACATCAGGCTCGGGGTCCTGGAAAGATTGATAGAAAGCACATCAGGCTCGGGGTCTTGGAAAGCATAATTTTAAAACGAGAACGAAGGTCGAGTACTGTCGTTGACACTCATAACCAACTAGCAGATATTTTCAGTAAACCCTTGGCTAAAGAACCTTTTTATAAAATTAGACGAGAATTAGGCATTCTTGATGAAACATACCTATCTTAACATGATTATATGATTATATGTATGTTTCATTATGATTATCCCATGCCTACTTGTACTTAAAAGTGTTTATTTATGTTTAAAAAAATTCAAATTTTGGGTTAAAAGTCATTTTTATAGCATAATTTTGCCTAGAAATAAGTTTTTATGGGGTCAGTAATCGATTACACTAGAGAGTAATCGATTGCAGGGTTGAATAGCGTGTTTCAGTAACTGATTACTCAAAGCTTGTAATCGATTACTCAAAGCTGTTGTTTGAAAATTTTAATTTTTTTAATTTGAGTAACCGATTACTCAAAAGTGAGCAACCGATTACTCAAATTGAGTAACCGATTACTCTATCCAATTATATATGTATTTTTTCTGCATTTTTCAAATTTTTTCAAACTCATCTTTTTCCTCAACTCGTGTTCTCTCATGCTCAACCCTCTCAAGCTCTCAAACCTTCATTTTAGATCCATTTTGGGTGATTTTTGTGTCTATTCATATCACATTTTCAATTCTAAACACTTCTACACCATCATTTTCGTGTTTAATAGTGGCTTAAATCAAAAACCCCCAAATCTCTAAAACCCAAAAACCTAAAAAATCAAAAACCTCAATCCATGGCTTCCTCTTCTAGATCAAAGAAGCAACGCACAAATGTGACTCATCTTTGGAGTCTAACCCTCTCGATTTGAAAAGACTTCTTGCTAATGATAACAACGTAAATTCTTTGAGGAGCACTTTCATGGTTGAGTTATTTTTACTCCGAAATACTGTAGGGAATTTTGAGTTTGAAAACTTTCTTTTTCCTTATCTTTTATGGCAACAAAATCTTTTTGACTTTTGTTGTGGAACTAATGTCATTTATCTTAAACTTATTCGAGTATTTTACTACAACATGAAATTTCGGAAAAATCGTCTTACTTCCTATGTGAAAGGAAAAGACATTGTTTTAGATTTTAAAACTTTTAGTTCATTTTTCTATAGCATACCCTATCAAGGCAGCATAACAGGTTTCAACCTTATATGTGAATGGGATAATTATGATTGAAAGGATTTCTATCACTCTCTGTGTAGAATTTCAAAAGAGGAAATAGAATTGCGTAAGCAACATGGATTTGGTGAGGCTGTTAAAAATAGAGATACCCTATCTGCTGGACATCTCAAACTTGAAGATTGTTTGCTTCATTATTTTCTGAGCTATGTCATTTTACCAAAATTTTCAAACCATTCTCAAATTTGTGACATAGAACTCCAATTGATATATGCTATCAAATTTAACATCAAAATCAATTGGACTCGGATGATAATAAGACAAATGTGGAATGTTCGAGGAACTCAAAGCCCCTTGCCCTATGCAATTTTCATAACCAATATTCTTGAACATTTCGGTGTTTCTAAAAATGGTGAAATCAAGGTTGCTCTAAATCTTCGTGAAAGCAAGATTGATGTGGAAGTTGTCCACAAAATGGGTTTATCCATAGATCCTATTGATTGTCACACCTATAAGCATCGATCTGATAGACTCAATGCACCTGCTGATCAACCAGAACCTACCAATCCTAACCCTCCTGAACCTCAACCTTCTGAGTTTCATGCTCAATCTTCCTCCTCTGTTGTCATGCCTTCAAATCAGACGATTATGGACGAGTTGCTTTCTCTTCGAGGCTACATCACTAACCGGATGGATGCGTTTGATACTCAGAATTAACAAATCTAGTTTGAACTTCATCGTCTCTCTTCTAAGCTGAGTAGCATGGACGTTGCTGAAGACAAATCCGAGCCTGAATCTTAGATTGTGTCTAGGATTTCTATTTGTTTTGATGCATTTTTCTGAACAATTTACTGTTTTTCTGGTTGTAATCATTTTATATTTTCGGACAAAGTTTGCTTTATGTTGTTTTTGTTGAACATCTATATTTTTATGACATGCATTGTGATATTTATTTTATATCTTATGAATATGTATTTTGTATATGTCGCGACCCGATTTTCGGTTTGAAGACCGGCCCTACGACTTGTGGAGAGGCGAACCCGATTTCTACCCCTTCCAATTGATTTGGAGTCGCCACTACGTTTTTTGCGGTTAAAACGTAGAAAACTCTATATTAAGCCCAATTAGGATAATATGGTCTTTAAGCATAGATTCTGAGCTCGGGAGTCGATTACAACAGATTATCATATGCTTTGAAATGCTTAAACCTCTCAAACAAATTAATCACGTGAATGAATGTATCATCCCTCACTCACCAACCATTTACAAATCTTCTATGGAAGCCTTCGAAGCTGCTACTAATGTGGATCCAAAGAAAACAGTGCCTAAGCTCTTGGAATCAATTCATAATCTATATTCTACAGATTTCCTGTGATGACAGTGTCATAAATGTTGCAAGTGGAAAGATAAGTTGGACTTGACAATGTCATTGTAGAGCATCCGGATTTGGAGCCAGGTTCCGATCATGCTTGGAGTAAAGTAGTGGTCACAATCAAAACCTCACTGAAACTTTAGAAACCAAACCTGTAGCAACTTCTTCAATTCATCAACAGTAGCACAAGCAGCCATGCAACAGGCATATCAAAAAGAACAAACTCCTGATGATAATAATATCAGTGACATGGTTAGGAGGCCACCAACACTTGAAAAACTAATTATGATGAGTAAAAGAAGGAGCAACAGAAGATAAGTTCATATGAACATAACAACTCAGAGAGCACGTAACACATTGAAGCGGGCATAAATCATATAATACGTGCATCACAGGAATTCAAGAACAGATAGACGCAAGCAACAGAACTCAAAAGAGTATTTCAAACACATCACACCAGCCATAAATTATCAGTTAATAAAATCCCAAAGGACAGCACTAAGGAGAAGTAATTTGAAATCATTATCATTTCAGTTACAATCATACATAATGGCCAGAATATCACAAATAAATGGTTATAGCAATCTGAAAGGCAAGCAGCTAAATAACATAGCACTTATGAGACTAATCTATAGAGAAAGAGCCATTTATTACAAAAAGAATCCCAACTCAAATACGCACACAGAACAAAAAACAACAAACCTCATACCCGAGAGAATGAATAATAATATATATGAACACCTTAAACTTGTAATGTATTGTCTATATATCCTACTTAGTCGAACTTTATTTTTCATGGAGTGAGTCCGGACAAAATTGAGTGTTCACATTGGGAAATATGATTCGAAGTGTTTGTGGAGATAAGCCGAAGTAGTGGGATCTAGCTTTGCCTCAGGTGGAATTCACTTATAACAACATTGTGCACTTAGCTATAGGGAAGTCACCATTTTCTCTAGTTTACACTTTTGTTCCTAAGCATGTGGTTGATTTAGTTAAGCTACCTAAGGCACTTGGAGTTAGTGCAACGACTGAGACTATGACTGAGGAGATTGTAGCTGATAAGGAAAATGTTAAGGCTATGTTGGAAGCTACTAAGCAGAAGAGTAAAGCTACAAGTTGACAAATGCATGAGTTAAAGTTTTCAATATGGGGGACGATGTGATGGTGTTCTTACGAAAGGAGAGGTTTCCAGGTGGTAATTAAAACAAGTTGTTGCCACACAAGTATGGTATGTTCAAAGTGACTCGAAAGATCAATGACAATGCCTATGTGGTAGGTCTCCCAGATTCCATGAATATATCGAATACTTTTAATGTTACTAACATTCATGAGTATCACGCAGATGAGGCTCATTATCGAGAAGAGAACCCGAGGTAGGTTCTTCATAGGTGGAGGAGACTGATGTAGGAAGATTGGCTGCACGTATCGAAGACGAAGTTGTTCGTGGGAAAGGAACATGATTTTAATATTTTTAGCAGTTATATTTTCATTATCTTTTCAGTATCTTTTTATTATCTTTTCTTTAGTATTTAAATAAAAACTTTTGGGGATGTAGTTTAAGATATTATCTTCATTAATAAAATTCAAGAGTTTTCTTATTCTAGTGGATTCTAGTGCTTTATCTGTCAAGTTTATCACTTGCAAATTTGTATTTTCGTTCTATATTTGGCACTTACCAATCCTTTGTGCTTCCGTCTGTATCACATTTCTTAGTAGCACTTTCCTTTTAGCTTAAACAAATTAAAGGAAATGTTTTTTGATAAGTTTTTCTTCATATTCAAAGCAAACACAATTCTCCAAGTATAGATGCAAGAAATATGTCTTCATAAGTGATGACTGTGTTTGTTTCGGTTTGGTTTGATGTTAGAGGTCATTTTAATAATTGGTTGATGAACAGGATCAAGTTGATTTTGAGCACATCAATATTTGATTGAGTTCTTGATCAGGTTCGTCACTTGTGCATGGCAAGTAGTTGTGATCATGATAATTCTTCAATAAACTCTCCTTTACTTTCTCAATTAATGCAAATAAGATTATTATTCAGTAGAGGGACTTGTGCAAGAATGTTATCGGTATACACAGTCTTTGATCTTTAATAAGCTTGATTTTGATCTTGAACATACCAAATTATTTGACAGTTGTAATTATTATAAATCAAAGAGCAAAAAAATAATAATTGTGAATTTCATTTATTAAATGAATATTGAAGAAATTGATGAATTACAAAGAAGAACTATCATTTTATATAAAAAACTTATAACTTGCAAAAATGACCAACTAGCTTGCAGAAAATGACCATATGTTGTCTCACTCCATGTATCATGATTTTATGACTGGTTGAAAAAAATATATTTAAGTTAAAATTTAATTTTTAAATATTTTTCTGACCAATCATAATTTATGACATATGTAGTGACATTTATTATGGAACATAAGATATGCTCTCCATAACAAACTAACTACATATCTTCTATTAATGATATTGGTCCTAAAATACATTTCAACATCTACACTCAAATTCAATAGTGGATATTGACAACTTCGAACTTAAACAAAAGGTGATTAAATAGAGAAGATTTGCAACCAAATAGAAGAACTTCTACTTCATGGTAACATCTGATCAAGCCAATGAACATAATGAATAATCTCTTTTCATATCAATTCTGAAACTACATTCGGATGAATCTTGTACCCCTCTCAACAATTTCCCGAAGTTCAGCATCAATTGATAAAGGTTTTGGATTCAACAATGAGGAAAAGGGTGACAGATTTTCTTTCTATCTTCCATAACTACATGGGCCACCAATTATTATGCAAGGCATATGCCAAAACTTGCAAGACAATTCATCCGTAGACTAATGATAAATAAAGAAGGATAGCATAAAATGAGAGCCAAAGAAAGTTTGACTAGTAAAATTGAAAGGAATAATGTTGTTCATCAAGAACTACCATAATAGAAAGAAGATCAAATTATATTATTGCTCAAAAAGATCATATTGGTATCTTGGCTAAAAAATACGAGAAATCTAGAATATGATGAAATATGAATAATAATTGTTCAAGAATAACAATGCTCGAGAATACAAATTGGATTTCTTGACTAAAAAATATAATAAAATGTGAACAATTTTTTTCCAATAATAACAAGAGAATAGTATAATAAAATATAAGCAATATTTGTCTCATAAATATTAAGAAAAATTGAGAGAAAGAAAGAATATAAAGACTATAAAAGAAAATAAGTGTAAGAGTAGAATTCTCTCCTTACCTACAAGGTTAACTGCAGTACATCTGACATAAAGAGTGAGGACAAGAAGTGCCATAGGAGTACCCCATAATTCTGCATGTTTGCTTGACTTTGTAAGGTTCTTGATGAGAACATCAGGATCCACATCCCCCTTCAATTCCAGTGGCTCAATCATCTGCCAATAGTCCTCCACCAAAACCTTGGGAGCAAGCAGGTTCCCCTTTATTTTTCTTCCATTTCATTCCCTCCCATTTACTCGGGTTTCTCTTCTGTTATTATTCTTGGATCTTTGCTAGTTCAAAACATAGACCCTGAATATAGAGAAACAAAAGCCATAAAAATGACAGAAGAAAAGTCACCTATTGTAAGGTACCTAGTGGCTTTATGCCTCATTGTCTTGCTAAGTATGCACTCTTGTGTCTATGGTGTTGGAGTGAAGTGGGGAACCATGGCAACACACCAGCTTGATGTTTTACCAATTCTTAATCTTCTTCGATTGAATTCTCAATTCAAAATAAGAACCAAAGAAGCAAAATGGTTGTTCTATTAAACATTGAATAAGAGAATATCCAAGAATGTTTGATGGTTGATGCATGATGATGGCTATGAACAAGCCAAGAGAGAAAGGAAAAAATACAGCACACATAAGACATAATTACATTGTTCTTATACTATATTATAAATCAAAGAACAAGAAAATGACTATATTTCATTCATTGAATGAATTGATGAATTACAAAGAAAAATTATTATTTTCTATAGAAAACTTATAACTTGCTAAAATGACCAACTAACATAACAAACTAACTATCTATCTTATATTAATGATATTGGGCCTAAAATATATAAGTAATATCTAGATTTCTTCCGCAGAGCTTATCTTTAATAGGATCAATAAAAACAACTTTTCTCAATCTAATCTGTCTTTTACTTTCGAATGGTGCTTCTTCTTCACACAAGATTTGATCATTTAGCTTGATTTTTTGATAGACTATTCTTTATATAAGTTTTTGATGGTTGAACATTACATACAGTAAGTTCCTTTAATTGAGTTGTGTATTGAGTCTTTTTCACATAAGGCACATGAATAATAAATATATCATCTCAACATAGTCCTATTACTAGCTTAACTTCATGAGGAATTAATTAAGTAATTTGATAGTAAAATGTAACATTTATCAAGTTGTAAGATGAGTTGTTATCATGAAAACATATGATACTGCCTCAATTAGAGAATCACAACATCTAAGAATCTCCAACACATAGTTTTGGAGAAAATGAGTCTCCAATTGAGGCTATTGGTTAGCCTACACACATATATGAGATTGAAGGAGAATCTTGGTAATGTCATTAGAAAATATAAAAATGTCTAAAACACTTGTAGTAATCTCACTTCTACCAGACATTTTAATGAGAGCATGTTTTATTTTTATAAAATATTGGAATTCTGATAAGGAGTAGTAAACATAATTTGTTGCTCCTATATCAAAAATTCAATCTTTATTTATTAAGATATGGGACAAAATATGCAGATTACTTGGAATCATGTAAGCTATCAATGTTAATCTTGTTGGTAATGTGTTTAATGTTGAGTTCCTATTGTTTCAGCATAGTTAAGATAGCCTTATGTTGATCATTGCCTATCATCTCATTTGTAGATCCTAAGATGTTATTATTGTGTTTGTTTCCTTTATAGTGAGGTGGAAAATCATGCTTCTTGTAGCAAGTAGTGTCTATGGTGTGACCAACCCTATTGCATAAAGTAAACATTCGAATTGACTCCTCTGCCTATTCCATTCCCAAAACTAGAGTTTCTTCCAATGCCTACTTGGTTGGTATTTCCTCTAAAACCTCTTCCCTTATATATTTTTTCACTGCCAAATTATCAGTGATACTAGTGAAGGCTTTGGACTCATCCAAGGGGAGATTCATTTGTCATTTTTGTTGCATTGGAAGAGAAAAGACTTTATTCAAATTAGGCAAAGGGTCCATAAACATGATCTCGGATCTTACCACCCAAATATTGTTCATTAAGGCCCTCTAGAAATATAATCACATAACCATTCTCTCTATAGGATCTCACAGTAGAAACTAACTCACATGTGCATTGAGTAACACAGTTACAAGAGAAAATAGGTCTAAAATTATCCATTTCCTACCAAAGGCCATTTAAATGAGTGAAGTAGGCCTTAACAGTTTGATTTCCTTGTTAAGAGCTATACAAGTCCTCTTGTAAATCACATATTCAAAAAATATCACCTTGATAATACATTTTCTTAAGATCTTGCCACACTTAAAGTGTTATCTCAAGTCAAAAAATACTTTGAACAATGGACTGGTTAAGGGAGTAATAGATGCGGGATAGGACCAATATGTTGCATCTGTCCCAAGTGCCAAACAAAGGGACCATCTATTTATGGTCTTGGTAGGATTTCATCTACGAACTCCAATTTGTTCTTTGATTTGAGAGGCCATCATCAATAACCTAGACCAAGAGTGATAAGTCACTCCTATCAGTGGATTTGAAACTAAGTTTGCTCCAGATTCTCATTGGGATGCTTATATTAAGGGCTAGATGGATCATTAAAGGGTAAACATTTATACTTGCATTCACCATTTAAAGAGAAATCGAGTACTAAAGATTGGGCAAAGGAGAATAAGTACATATGAACAATGATAAAGAGAAACAACATATGCTTGAAAAAGGAGAAGAGTAATGGAAAATGTATACATAACATGAAGGAAAAACCAACTTGAACTAACTTAACAATTAAACAATTAATATCCCTAAGTCTATAACAAACTTTTAACTCCTAAACTAACCGATTACATTTATTTAAACCCAATTAATCATGTGAATACATCAGTGCTTGTAGACGAAGCAACCCCTTTGAATATACCAAACATGTTTAATGAAATGTCTATTCGGTCATGGTACTGATTACTGGTATCGTTCCCAGTTATGGTACTGATTACTCGTATCGTTCCCAGTGCATCTTCAATTCGTATCTCGGTCAGGATGTCCCTAGATGCCTCAGTCACTGGCATACGTGTTCCGGTCATGGTGCTCCATGGTGTCTCAGTCATGGTGCTCCCTGGTAGCATATGCATCTCGGTCATGGTATGCCATGGCGTCTTGGTCATTAGCACTTGTGTTGGGCATGCTGTGGACAATTTGATCAACTTAATTCTTTAATAGAGAGCAAAAGAAAATTGAGCACATGCATGACACGTGAGAGCTATTGTTTGTTGTGTGGTCATTTTCATCTGCTAACTAGGTCTGTCTTCCATTACTTTGGGTTCTTCTTTCTCCATTTAAATGGTGTTTTCTTCCTTACAAGCCAGATTAAATAAATTCATATTATAATGTTATAATTATGATTATAAAAATAATATTTTAGTCATAGAACGAGTGTAAGGATCTTTTGATAATACCAAGAGTATCACCTCACATTTTGGGTAAAAAAATAATTTATTTCAGAGTGAGTGGTTGTCCATCTCAACCAGTGTCGCCCCTATAAATCAAATCATTGACTTTTTTTATTATCTCAAGGATCTAACAGAATCTTACACCACTTGACCAACTTTGTCCATAGAAAAAGTATAATTTGGAGTAACATCAACAAATTAAAATATTAAAAGATATAGAATTATGAATGGGGTAATATTTTATGCACCATCTATTACCTTTACATTAAATTTTTATTATTTTTAAAAATAATGAGTGTAAGAAGTTGAAAACCAGAGAGTAGAGAGAAGAAGAGGCTTGAGAGAGAAAGAGTAAAAGTTGAAATTCTTTTATTATTGAAAAACTCAATTACAAGAGGTAACAATGTTACTTATATAGAAAAATTTAAAGAGGGTAAAATGGTAAAGTAATTGGAGTAACAAATTCAATTACTTTATTTAACTAAATTTCAACATATTAATAACTGAACTAAATACACTACATGCATTATTCTAATATACTCCTCTGAACTTTAGGGTACTAACTTGATGTGCCAAAATCTTGAACTCTGAGTTGATTCCTTAAAGTAAGAAATTGATTGTTTGGAAGACGTTTAGTCAACATGTCAGCTGTTTGGAATTCACAAGTACTATGCTTGACTATAAGAGTTTTGTTTTGAATTTTATCCCTAACAAGAGATCTAATTCTATGTGTTTAGTTCTATTATGTAGAATTGGATTATGAGACATAGCCATTGTGCTTTGATTGTCACAAAGAATAATAGGAGTAGTAAATGATATCTGCAATTTTGTAAGCAGAGAATCAATTCACATCAATTCTTGGGAAGCTAAAGCTAAGCTTCTATTCTCAGCTTCAGTACTAGACCTTGAGATGCTATTCTATTTCGTAGACCACCAAGTTATCATATTTGTCCTAGATATAAGCATGTCCCAGAGGTTGATTTTTTGTCATCCATGTCAGAAGCCCAATCAACTGAAATTGCAAATAGTCAAAGGATGTCATTATAACCAACCTACGGAGTTTTGATGAAGACAATGTCTTATATGGAAGCTTGAAGACTTGGATATCTCAACAAACAACATACCAAGAACTCAAGGTCAACGTCATAGAATCTAGGATTGCTTTTTACATTCTAGAGTCCTAAGATGATTGTCTGGTATTGAGTCATAGGTTAGGTAAACCCAAGATGGAAGTTTCTCACAAAAAGTATAAAATGAAAATCATATAGGATGAGGCATAACATCTACATAAATATATATGATAAGTAACACTCATGCATTTGCATTAAGCATACATGATTTTGTGCATAAAAAAGTTTTAGTAATTTCTAAAATCATGTTGCATGTTCACTCATCATATAGGGTGTTTACCATATAGTTAGAAAACCCATTTTTAAAACAATATTAACCGGTTAACCCATTTGGTAATCGATTAAGTCCTGGTAAAATCTATTAATCGATTAAAGAAAGTTGTAATCGATTAAATGGGGTTACAAAAGCTAACCTCCCAATATTTCTGATTATTAATCGATTAAGCAAGTTTTTAATCAATTAAGCCATAACTGAAAATCGGTTTTCAAGAACCCCGTTAATTGATTAACTTGACATTTAATCGATTAATATCAGTTGAATCAGTTATGAACTAAATCTGTTATTTTGAAACAGAATCAAATAAGTTTTAAAAATAAGATTTTCACACTTTCATCAATCAATCAATCGAAAAATACTGAAAGAAAAGAAAAATAAAGATTCATTGTGCTTATGTTTTAGAAGCTATTGTTGATTCTTTGAAGTTTTTCTTGCATACATTTTCAAGAGTGAAAAGAGAGAAAGTCTTTTCAATGTGCCAACATTTTCATTCAGTTCAAATACCTTGCATGATTTCTAAATGTAGTTCTTAGGTTTGTTTGTGAGATCATTATATCAAGGGTTATAGAAAGCCGATTTCAGTGTCATTATCCACACAATCTTTTGTGCAAAGTAACTCGGCAAAATTAAGTAAATTGAGGATAAATCTTGTGGTGTGTGGTATCATCACAAATTGAGAATTAGTAGTCTTCACAAGGAAGGGAGTCTTGATTCGAGCAAAAGTTTCGGTTGGAGCCAAATTGCGCAAACGGTGTGGTATCCAAGTAGGCGTAGATAGAGGTCAAATCGAGCTTGGTGGCTCAACGGTTTCACGAAAGAAGTTTCTGCTAGGATTATTGGAAGTGTGTTTGTAACTGAATTAAATTTCTGATAGTTAAGAAAAATCTCTCATATCAACTAGGAGGCCTGAATGTATTTTGCAAGTTGATCGCAAACGAACCACGATAAAAATCCTCGAGTACATTTTCTCTTTCCCTATCTCTTTACGTTTCTGTCTTTACTTGCTTTATGAGTTAATTTGCATTCTGAGATTCATTGCTAATTGTTGTTAATTTGTTGATAATCACGAATCAATATTAAGATAGTAAAGATCTAAATTCATCATTGTTTTTCAAAGCAAGAAAACTGTTTTTGAAAGAGTTAACAACCAGTATAATTGATTAACGTACTGATCATAATCAATTAATAGAAATGTCCTTAATCGATTAACCTTGTTGATAATCGATTAACTATAGTAGCTTTGTTTTCTGCACAAATATTAGAAAAGCGGGATTTGTGATCCGCGACACCCATTCACCCCATATGAGTGTATTCTTACCTCACTAGTACGCAACATCAGCATCACAGTAGGCCATAAAAGACAATTTAGAATCAGATGGACCAATGGCAGGATTGATAGATAGACTCATGGATGTGGAGCCCTGAAGATATTTAAGAATTCGTTTTACAACAGTCCAATGAGAATTGAGGGGTTTTTTTCCAGAAATTGATAGACCTAGTTGACATTGTAGGTGATGTCTGATCTAGTAATAGTTGCATATTGTAATGCACCTACAATTGATCTATAGAAGGTGGGATCTTCAAAATAGTCAGTGTCATGCTTGGTCAGCTTGTAATGCTAGCTTCAGTAGTAGATAAACTTGCTCTGTCTAGACGATCCCTGATGTACTTAGATTGAGGTAGAAATAGTGAATCATTTTTCCTATGCTTGACCTTAATGCCTAGGAAATAGTCCAAAGGGCCTCAACTATTTCAGGGCAAATATGTTGCTGAGATCTTTGATGACCTGTTTAACAAGGGTAGATGATGATCCTGTGACTATTATGTCATCCACATATACCAAGTTGTATAGATGATGAGATGGAGACCTTTGAAAGAATAGGGAGTTATCACACTTGCTTATTTAAAAACCAAGTTTGATGAGAGAACCTTTCAATCTCTCAAACCATTGTCTAGGAGCATGTTTTAGGCCATAGATAGCTTTGTTTAGCTTGCAAACAAGAGATTTGTCACTCTGTTGAAAACCAGTAGGCTGTGTCATTTAGAATTCTTCATTTAAAAAACCAATGAGAAAGGCATTGTTGATATTTAGTTGTTCAATCATGTAGTGATGTGAGACAGCAAGAGTCAAGAGTATTCTGATTGTGACATGTTTCACAACAGGAGAAACTGTCTTATTGTAATCAACTCCCTGTCTTTGATGAAACCTTTTGGCAATAAGTTTTGCCTTGTACTTGTTAATTGCACCATTTGGGTTATCTCTTATCTTAAAGACCCACTTACACCCAATGACCTACTTTATAGGAGGTAAAGGAACCAAAGTCCATGTATTCAAGGCTATGAGAGCATCAGAAATAATTTTGTGTTTATTCTTCTCTAACCTTGATTTAAATGTCAACAACAAGAATTCGAGGTTATGAATGGAAGGCAAATCAATTTCACTTTCAGTAGAAGTGATTATCGGTTGATATTCCTCATTTAAGCCATCCAATATGTTTTGAGGTAGAAATTGGAGTGCTGATGAAGATCAAAGCATCAACGAGACTTTTGATTTTTGTGAAGTAATCAGAGATGGAACTTGAGCCTTGAGAAATAGACTTGAGTTGAGATTGCAACTGTCTACTACGAGCTTTTGTTTGCGAATTACAGAATGAATCTAACTCCTCCCATAACTCCCACGAGTGAACACAACCTACCACTCGTGGTTGAAGACTTTCGGATAGAGAGTTAAGAATCCATGAAAATATGCATTGATCGAGTTCTTCCAATCGTAAGTAAGATGGATTAACGCGGTTGATTAAACTATCATCACCGTTAAGAAAACGATGTGGAATTTCTGTTCCAAGAATGAATCGATTAATGCGATTCGAGGTTAATGTGGCTAGCATGAAGTGTCTCCACACTAAATAGTTCTTCTCAGTGAGTTTCATTGATGGCGTCGGTAGAACAAGTGGAGAGGACACTGCATCAAGCAACGAGGCGACAGAATGAGAAATCAGAGAAGAGGATCGGAACGTCGTTGAATTGTTGTCGGTTGCCATGGGGTGATACCATGTAAGAAGTTGAAAAGTAGAGAGTAGAGAGAGAAGAGAAAAAAAGAGAAGAGAAATGATTGAATGAATTTTTAGTTCATTATATAGAGAAAGGTATTTTTGAGAATGTAAAAATTGAGAAAACCATTCAATGTTTCCAAAATATTAAAACTCGTATAGAAGTTATAGAACAATTATGATATATGTTCGTGCTTTTAGAAACGAAATATTGTATACTTTTTGTTGCAAATTTATGATTTTTGCCATCACGACATAAAATTCCTGGCTACAATACTCATGGTATGCGAATGGGAAACCTAAACATGCACTTACTATTTTTGAATTCTTATCATCAATGAGGTGAAAATTTTAAGGCTACTCCTTCAACCTATGGAAAAGTAGAGTCTAAAGCATGACCTATAAACCAGGGTGGTATTAATTTTGTGGAAATAATTGTGGTCTAGCTGAATTATTGTTTCATTATTGAAACTAATCTTCTGGAGTAATTATTTTGTCAGTATGGTTGACGTTACGTTATTGTTTCATTATTGCTTAAATAGTCTTAATCAAATAGATGTTGAATAATTGTCCGATTGTGTTATCATGCTGGTAAAATGGAAAAAATCCACCTATACACATACTATGGTGGATTCAAGATTTTCGGTTGTGTAGACGACATATAAATTTACGACATTAGAGATAGTCTTCTCTAATTTACATCCAACCCAAGTTAAGAGGCAATATTATTAATACCGTACCGATCATCAAACTGGTTAGGCTATTGATATAAGGTATAGCGGTTCAAATAGTGGCTCATTAATTAAACCACATGCCGACGAAATTAAATATACATATATGATATATTAACATTCATTTTGAAAAATTAATAAAAAACTAATAATATATTTTTTGGTAAAAAATTAATTATAAATAAAATCCAATCATGACCAATAAGTTTCAAATAAAAATTGGTTAGTATGACCGGTTTAGACCAATATTAGCTGGTTTTAACCAATATGATTGCATGATCGATATAATTATTGCATTGTATCAGTATTGGAACCAGTTCATCAATTTACTGGTTGAATCGGCCGACACGAACCAATTTTTATAACACTGTTAAGAACACTTCAAAAATTAAACTCATGTTAAAAATAAGGGTGATGTATTATAATGAATGCCTAAATTGTATAATTCACAGTGGTATTAAAATCAATGGTTTAGCTACATCTATTTCACTTTCCTGTATTTATTTTTGTAATTGTGGAAAGCACAACATAATCATAATTGAACATAACTATAATTTAAAACATTAATTATTGTTAGTGGTTGAATGTTTAGTTTATCAAGTTACCTCCACTTTAGGGGAGTTATTATGTATAATCTTAAAATTGTAACCTCTTTTTCTTTGCCTATTTTAAAGCTGTCATCTAGTGCATAATGAATATATTAGTTTACAATTTTCTCTTCCTGATATTGGTATCTGAGCCACAAAAACATAGGGAACATCATAAAGTGACAAGGCATTGAAGAGACTTTATTTTTTTTTTTTAAGTGGTACTGTTGGTGCCATATTTTTTGAGTTATCCCATATTTGCACTATACCTTGGCTATTACAGCAAAGAACTGCATTATATTGCAGAAACCAATCTTCCTCTGTTTTTTTTTTCTAATAGCAGAACCATAACTGTAGTAAGCTTAGATAATGGCTATTGGGGGGACAATTTTGTACAACCAAACATTCCACGATTTAATGGTCACTATAAACACTGGAGCATGTTGATGGAAAATCTCTTAAGGTCCAAGGAATATTGGCAAGTGGTTGAAGATGGTGTTGCAACACCAGAAGAAGGCAGAGAACTTACTACTGCACAAAATGGAGAGCATGATGCAATGAAGTTGAAAGATTTGAGAGCCAAAAATTTATTGTTTTAACCCATTGATTGCTCTATCCTGGAAACCATTCTTTGCAAAGAAACTTCCAAGGATATTTGAGATTCAATGAAGAAGAAATATGAAGGCTCATCTAGAGTCAAACATGCTAAACTTCAAACCATCAGAAGGGACTTCAAAACTTTTCAAATGAAGGAAAGTGAGTCGGTTACTAATTATTGTTCAAGGGTCATGGGAATTTCAAACAACATGCAAATTCATGGAGAAAAGATGGGAAACACCCTCATTGTTGAAAAAATTCTATGCTCACTCACACCAAAATTTGACTATATGGTGAGCTCAATTGAAGAGTCCAATAACACTGATGAACTCTCCCTTAATGAACTTTAAAGTTCCTTGTTGGTTCCTGAACAAAAGATGAATATAAATTCAACAACAAAGAAACAAGCATTGAAGGATTCTGCCAATACTCATTCCAATAACTTCAGAGGAAGGGGTAGGTTAGAGGTAGAGGATATGAGGGTCGAGGAAATAGAGATTCCAACAGGAACTTTAAAGACAATCCTCACCAGCAACAAGGAAGAGGTAGAATTTATGAAAAGTCCAAGGTAGAGTACTATAGATGCCATGAGTTTGGCCATTATGCCTTTGAGTGCTACACAAAACTACCTAACTACAAATAAAAAGGAGAAATGTCTAACTTTGTAGAAGAGAAGTAAGAAGAAACATTGTTGATGACAACTCATGAGAAATTCCAATATGATTTGTAGTATGTTGATACTTGCTGTAGCAATCACATGTGTGTAAGTAAGTCATCTTTCTCTTATTTAGACATACATGTCGATCTAAAGTGAGTTTTGGTGATTTCTCTACTATAAATGTGATGGGAAAAGGATATATTAAAATTCAAGCAAAGAATGGTTTAGTGGAAACCATCTCTAATGTATTTTATGTTTCTGACTTGAAAATCAATTTGTTGAGTGCTGGTCAATTGCAGGAAAAATGTTATATAATAACCATACAAAAGATGCTTAGCTTGTGAGATATATGATCTTATCAGAGAAGCCATTGCAGTTGTTGAAATGAGTTCTAACAGGTTGTTTCCTTTGAAGATTCAAGGTACACAAACCTGCTTGATGAGTAAAGTGAAGGATCCCTCATGGCTTTGGCATTTCGTCTATGGCCACTTAAATTTCAATGGATTGAAGACTCTTTAGCAGAAAAACATGGTGGTAGGTCTTCCACAAATAGTCAATCCATCTCAAATTTGTTAACAATGTGTTGTTGGCAAACAACATCGTTCATCATTCCCACAAGGAAAATCATGGAGAACAAAGCAAGTTTTGGAGTTGATTCATTCTAATATTTGTGGGCCGAATAATCCTACCTCAAACGGTGGTAAACACTACTTTATTACATTCATTGATGATTATAATGGAAAAACTTGGGTTTATTTTCTGCAGGAAAAATCTAAGGCTCTATCAGTTTTCAAACACTACAAAGCACTTATTGAAAAAGGAAGTGGACTTGCAATCAAGGTTCTCACAAGAATTTGCATATTTTTGTGACACATATGGAATCAAGAGGCAACTTATAACAACTTACACACTACAACAAAATGGTATTATTGAAAAGAAGAATCAGACAATCTTGAACATAGTTCAAACCATTTTGAAGATGAGTGGAGTGCCAAGAAACTTTTGGCCTGAAGCTGTGAATTTGAGTATTCATTTGCTAGACAGAAGCGTCGCCTTTGCTGTGAAGAACATGACACCCGCATAAACATATAATAGAAACAAGCCAAGTGTTGAGCATCTCAAAATTTTTGGTTACATAATTTACGCCCATGTTCTAGACCAGAAAAAGAAGAAACTTGATGATAAGGGTGAAAAGTGTGTATTCCTTGGTGTTAGTGAAGTCTGTAAAGCATATAAGTTGTACAACCCTCTCACTAAAAAGATTGTGACAAGCAGAGATGTCATTTTTGATGAAGAAGGTAATTTGGATGTGAAGAAGATGAACAAGAGAATGCATATGTTGAACATCCAAATACTTCAAATACTTCAGAATTTGGATGTGAAGAAGATGAAAAAGAGAATGGGCAACAACCTTATACAAATAATTCAAAATTTGAACATGGAGGAGAAGAAAAAATTGCAACACCAACAAGAGCTAAAACTTCAACAGATGCATATGTTGAACATCATAGAAGTCGCACTCGAAAAAGACCAGCTTGGATGGAAGATTTTGAGGAAACTGGAATTAATCAAATTGATGATCTTGTTACTCATTTTGCATTATTTTTAGATTGTGATCCCACAAGGCTTCTTGTCTGGCGGTGGAGGTGGAGGAGATGAGCATCTGCAAGCCTTCTTCTCTGGTGGTGGAGGATATGAGCACCCACAAGGCTTCTTGTCTCCTGGTCCTATAGCTACATTGATTGTAAAGCTCATCCATAATCGTTCTATTTGTCGGTTGGACATCAGAACTAGCATTATATGTAACACATGAATGCAAAGGAGCTGAAGGAGTAGTACCATTCACGTGTTCATTCTCGTGCTTATAAATACCATCATCTGGATTTTGAGCATGCTCCATCTTATCGATTATATCCAAATCTATTATGTGATCACAAGTATCCACTTCCTATTTTTTCTTTCCAGTGGTGGATTTGTGGAAGTTGTGCATTATATGAATAATACGTCTTACATAAGGCAAAGGCTATTCTTTTCCTTCAGATTGTCATGTGATTCATAACAATGTAGGACCAATTTACGGTTTTCAAAATTTTTAAAGTGTACATTAGTTGTAAACCCAAATTACAAATCTAACAATGGTTTGAATATTTTGGAATCATAGTGTATCTTATAAAACAATGTAGAAGATGATCATATATGTTCAATTTTCAACCAAATATAATTTCTCCATTCTTAGATGATTGTACTACTACTCGTTATTTCTTGCTCACAATATTTTCCTCAAAAATCCTTCATATGGAATAGTAGAGAATGATTTCATATCAAACTCCTACCATGGAAAGGGAATTCCAAAACCTACACCAAAATTAGTACTAAACTTGAAAATATTTTGATATCACAATAGATGTTGAAATTGAAATTAAAACCAATAATCTCAAAGGTAAGTAGAATATATATTTCGTTATAATAAGCTATTTCCCTGAAAATTGCTCCATAAAACTTTTTCTTTGTTGATAATTTGAAAGCAATCTAGAAAGTTCAAGTGTATTTGCCTCTTGTTATTCCTATTTTTGAATGCTTGGATTCTTGGTTTGGATTTTCTTAGGTCTTGAAGATGATGTCATTTAAATTCTTAGGTTTTTTGAGAAAATGGATTTTTGAATTTTAGAAGAAATTGATTGGTTTAAACTAAAGAAAAGGACTAGGAGATGAAGTTTTGAAGAAAATTTCACTGAAAGTCATGAAGATGTGAGAGATTTTAGATAGAGAACCATGTGAAAAGAGATAAAATGAAGGAGAAACACTTTAAAGTGGAAAATGGGGGTTTTCCCCTTTTGTTGATTAGCAAGTCACCAATTACTCACTTCAGGTAATTAGTTATCCAAGTCCACTATCTAGTAATCTAGTAGTTCTTAGTAATCAGTTTGTTTTGTTGACTAATCAATTACTCAATATTATAGAATTCTGGTGGCCACTAATCGATTACTCAATTATAATGAATTTGATTTTTAGTGGCTAGTAATCAATTACTCAGTAAAAGTAATCAATTACCCATCTACTTGATGTGAACCAAGGGGGGCAACCTATGATTTTTGGAAGACAAATCATCCGACTAGGAAAACCCCTTGGAGGCCATGTTCTGTCAAAGAATTCTTAGCATAGTTGTTTTTTATTTTATTTTAGTGTATGAATAAACGAGGTTAATTCTCATGGGTAGTTTTAGTTGTATTTTAAATTATTGTTAAGTATTTTATTTAAATCATGTAATATGATGGTTGGAAATTTAGTTACTTGTATCATGGTCCATTAGTGACCAACCAAAGTCAAGGGCTGATCATGTGAGGGAAGTATGGTGAAATATTTCCAAAATCCTAGGCCAAGGGAGATAATTCAGTTTAGGCAAAAATCAAGCAAAATAGTCACAAGTCTGGACAATTCTCTTTATGGAGAACACGACTACAAAGGAAGATCAACCAACCTATTTTAACCTCATCAAGTCTCATTAAATGCAAAGATCATTCAAGAAAGGAAACAATTCAAGTCTGATACAAAGCATTTATGTTCTATCCAAGAAAGGCAAGTAGTAAAGCCATTTCATTCAAAAAGGGCGTGTGAATCTTTAGGCTTCAATTCAGATTTGCAAGGATACAAGGCCATCCATTTCATCCAAGTATCACACGAGCCAGACATAAAAAATCAATAGTTAATTCACCAATTAAGAACTTTCCTTTTCAAGACCATTTCCTAAGGAAATTCGTCCAGCCAATCAAGAAATCAAGCACATTCAATTTGTCAATTAGTCACATGGCTGAATGTTGTATCAAGAGGATTTTGGAAAACACATGGCCAAATCAAATTAACCATTAAATTCCAAGTAAAAACCATTTAATTTCATGTTTTAATTAGGATTTCAAATTTCAAACCAGGCCTAGTCAATTTAGAATTTCCCTATTTATGTATTCCTTTCATGATGAATGAAAAAAAAGTTGAATTTTGTTCAGATTAACTCCTCTTTTAGTTGAGCTTTGCTCCTACACTTACAACTTATCAAGGATCCATCCTTGTGGCATTCATATACTTATTACCATTGGTGCGGCACCTTAACCTTGTTCTTATCAAGGATCCTTCCTTGTGGCGAACCTCCTTGGCTTATCAAGCTACTTTGCTTGTGGCGCCTTCCCCCTTCATTCTAACCTTCTTGACGCGAACCTCCAGGGGTGGTTTGCTTTCTTTGCCGATCGTGATAAATAAAATAAATCAGCATACTCTTTACAAAGAAAATAAATCAGCATACTCTTCTTGTTCAAATTCATGTAGATGATATTATTTTTGTTTCTACTAATGAGGTTTTGTGTAGTGATTTTGGCAAAATGATGCAAAGAGAGTTTGATATGGATGACTGCAAGCCAATAACTACTCCTATGAGATCTAGTACTTATATTGATACAAATGAAGCTGGATAATGCATTGAAATATCAAAGTATCGAGGTATGATTGGATCTCTTTTATATTTAACTGCTAGTAGACCTGATATTATTTTTAGCGTATGTTTGTGTGCATGCTATCAATCTAAACCGAAAGAATCACACTTAGTTGCTATTAAGAGAATCATGAAATATATTAAAGGCACAACTGATGTTGGGCTGTGGTATCCAGAAGGAAGTATATGTGATTTGGTTGATTATTCAGATTCAGATTTTGTTGGATGCAAATATGAGAGGAAAAGTACAAGCGATACTTGTCATATTTTAGGAAATGCTTTAGTCTCTTGGTCTTGCAAGAAACAAGCATGTGTTGCCCTATGCACTGCTGAAGCTGAATATATAGCAGCAAGTAGTTGTTGTGCCCAAGTGTTGTGCCTTAAACAACAATTATGAGATTATGGCTTAGACTTAGATTGCACCCCTATAAAATATGACAATACTAGTGCTATAAAACACACAAATAATTGTGGAAATATTTTTTAGAGGTTTTCCCCTCTCAACAAATTGTCCCTAGCAGCGGCGCCAATTTGTTGAAAGGCAGTTTTCACTTCAGTGTGTTTTCTTTATTTGATTAAGTAAGTGAAATCAGTTTTATTCATTGTTCGCCATCTCGATTTTGTTGAAATAAATTCCAACGCCGGTATAATAGTTTTAAGAATATTGCAGTTACAACTTATTTCTAATAATCATGTGAATAAGTTATTCCTTCTTTGCCCCATCTTGGCTTTGTTAGAATAAATTCAAACGCCGGTACAATGGTATCGAAGAAATCCCTTATTCCAAAATTATTAAGTACCTTTGAATACCATCTCGGTTTTGAGGAATAAATTCCAACACCGGTTTAATGGTATTCTAATGTACAAAAGTGATGAATAGTTAGTTGTTAGAAACAAATAAATAAATAAAGAACAAAAGAATAATAAAGTTAAGTGACCTTAACTTATTTATTCCCTTTAGGGTATTTTTTTATTAACAAACCAAACTTCTTCCTTAAGGAAGGTTGGTATTAAAGAATAAATAAATTGTGGAATGCAAATAACAATAAATAAAAGTTAGTAAGTTAGTTTCATCACTTTTGTATATTAAAAGGTGTTTCAACAAATAAATTTATTGCTAACACTTTACTATTTTACAAATTACACCTCTTTCAAGATTCAATTGTAGTATAGTATAGGGTTATGTCAAACCACAAGGAATTGC
>NC_032013.1:16722139-16723461 GCF_001865875.1 Lupinus angustifolius | reverse complement strand
ATCACTTATATTCACTACTAAACAATACTACATCCACAAAGAGACTAGGTTGTCACACCCTAATCTTGGCTACTCTAATATTGAAGTAGTAATGAATATAAGATCTTAAGAAAAACATGCTTCACTTGGCAAATAAACTAAGTAGTAAAACTACTTCTTAGTTTATTTGTTAAGTGTTTGAGACAAGTAATTTTTATGACTTGAAATCCGTTTTTAGGTGATCAATCTAAAAGGAGCATTAAGTACTTCTCAAACAAATAAAATTAACCAAAGTACCAACTTGAATGATTAAAATTCAAATGAAATTATAATGACGAAAGAAATACAAACATACCATAATTGAAATGAAAGTTGTAGGAGCATTAGCCGTCCATCCAAAGATTAGATGCTTTAAGTTCCAAAATAGGATACAAAATCATGTTTTTGCACCTATTTTGCCAACTCCATTCTCCTCTTGAATTACATGAAAAAATACTCTAAAAGCTACCTAAAATGAGAGGAAATATGGAGGAAAGAAGAGGAATAAACTCGGAAGAATTTAGAATATATGTACCATGTAAAATAGGAAGACATTTCATTCGAAAATCATATCATCTTGCCTTGAAATTCTTCTTCCTTGAAGTGAAACACAATTGTCTCTTCATGTTCTTAGTTCATAGAAGCTTTGCTTAATTAAGTTTTATAATTGTAGTTTATAATTCAAGAGGAGAAAGGAGAAGGCAAATGAGATGCAAAAATAAATTTTGTAATCTCATTTGGAACTCAAAGCATCCATTCCTTGGATGGATGGCTAATGCTCCTAACAATTTCATTTGAATGTTAGTTATGTATTTCTGATTCTTCTTTTATTCTAAATTTGAATTTTAATCATTCAAGTTGCTGCTTTAGTTAATTTTATTTGTTTAAGAAGTTCTTAATGGTCTTTTTAGATTGATCACCTAAAAACTGATTTCAAGTTATAAAAATTATTTGTTTCAAACACTTAACAAATAAACTAAGAAGTAGTTGTACTACTTAATTTATTTGCCAAGTTAAGAATCTTTTCTTCAGATCTTATATTCATTACTACTTCAATATTAGAGTAGCCAAGATTAGGGTGTGACAACCTAATCTCTTTGTGGATGCAATATTGTTTAGTAATAATTATAAGTGATCATCATTATACCATTTTAGGTCATACACTAAAAGGAGGATTTCAGATCTTGGTGTTTGGAGTTAATCCAAGTAAAACATAAGAACTTGTCTAAGTAGTTCAAATACATAAAGAAGTTGAGAAATATTTTCATCATTCAAAATGATCTTGTCTCCTCAAGAATTTGTTA
>NC_032013.1:16716691-16722039 GCF_001865875.1 Lupinus angustifolius | reverse complement strand
TTTCTAACTATTCATCACTTTTGTACATTAGAATACCATTAAACCGGCGTTGGAATTTATTCCACAAAACTGAGATGGTATTCATAGGTACTTAATAATTATGTAATAGGGGATTGCTTCGATACCATTGTACCGGTGTTAGAATTTATTCTAACAATGTCGAGATGAGGCAAAGAAGAAATAACTTGTTCACATGATTATTAGAAGTAAGTTGTAACTGGAATATTCTTGAAACACGTTGGAATTTATTTCAACAAAGCCAAGATGGCGAACAAAGAATTAAACCGAGTTCACTTACTTAATCAAATAAAAGGAAACATACTGAAAAGAGAAGAATTTTGCTTTCAACAAATTGGCGCCGTTGCCGGGGAATTGCTTTAATAATAGAACATTTCATATTTATATGTCATTCATCAAATAATTGTGCATAAATTTATTTTTTGCTTTTGTACAAATTGTTTGACTTTGTACAAAGATGTAAATTATTAAATATGTATATTATTTATCTACTAACTCTTCTTGCAAAATAGATAGAGAAAACCTTTCTTGTGCATGAACAGGAACAAACAAATTGAATTTTCTCTTGATCCCGAAATAGAGAAAACACTCAAGAAGAAGAAAAAATCACAAAAGAGGACTCGTCAAGCAAGACCTATCATCCAAGAAGAAAGGATAGAAATGGCAGAGAATCATGAATCAAGGGCACAAAATCAGAATAACATTGGTGGATTTGTCAGTTTTAACCCCCAAAATATGATCAGAATAGGAAGACCCTCAGGCATTTAAAGGCCACCAGAAATGAAAACTGGGTTGGTACAACTTATGTACGCCAATCCTTTCGCTGGTCTAGATCATGAAGATTCGTACAATCACCTCACAAAATTCTATGAGTTGGTAGGTACTGCTAGGATCTCTAAATATGGGGAGGAAACCATTTTTCTAAGGCGTTTTCCATTAACACTTATCAGGAAAGCCAAAGAATGGTTCCTAGATCTTCCACAACATATTCAAAACAATTGGAACATGGTGGAGGAAAAATTCATGTCAAGATATTTTCCGCAAGGAAAATTTATGGACTTAAAAACTACTATCTCCACTTTCATCCAACCTACGAGGGAAAGTCTCTGCGAAGCATGGGACAGATTGAAATCCATAATAAGAAAATGCCCCAGCCATGGTTTCGATGTTCAAACTCAGATCCACATTTTTGTTAATGGACTTCAACAGCAGCACAAATGGATCTTGAACGCAAATGTAGGCGGACTGTTAATGGCTAAACCTCCGGAAGAAGCCATTGATATCATCGAATCCATGGCATTAAATGATCAAAAGAGTCAACACTAGAGAAGGCCACCACCTAGGCAAGGTGGAATACTTGAATTAAACTCAACTGATGCAGCACTGGCCCAACATAAATTGCTTCAACAACAACTGGATGAGGTAACCCAAAAACTTAATGATTTGCCAAAACAATTACGGGAAACCTCAAAGAAGCAAATTTATCGGTGTGACAACTGTAGTGAAGATCATGATTCCATTACATGCCAAAATGAGGAAGTATATTTTGTGGGAAACCCTCCAAGGAAGAACTTTCAAAATAATTACCCTCAAGGGGGTAATAATCAATTTCAAAGAAGTTAACCTTGGAGGCAAGATCTTCCTCAAAAACAACCCTTTTACCCCCGGAACAATCAATTTCAACACCCACCCAGGATAAGAGCATTAAATTGGAAGATACTCTAAACGAGTTTATGCAAATGACAATGTCAAATTAGAAGAATACCGATGCTTCTCTAAGGAACATGGAGATACAAATTGGGCAATTGGCCAAAAAATTAGTTGAAAAACAGAAATCAACATTCTCAGCAAATACAGAAGTGAATCCTAGGGAACATGGTAATGCAATCCTGAGGGGTGAATCTGGCTCAACAGGGCAGTAGAAGGAAACAGACTTTTTTTTTGGTAACCAATGTCAAGCTAGTGACAGTAAAGAAGCGTTTGCTGGGAGGCAACCCAGTAACATTTTGATATATAATATGTTATTTCCATTTCCTACATTTTATCTTTATTCTATTTTATTATGAGTATTAACTTCTTTTTTTGTTGTCAATAAAAAAAAATTAGGGATCAAAACTCGGAAAACAATTTTTTTTAGAACAAGAGAAATTGTTTTTCAAGAATTGGTTAATGGGCCAAGTCCACAAAATTGAAAATTAAAAAAAAGGGGCCCAAATCATAGTCAAAGTCATGGTCAAGGCTCAAAACACGGTCAAGCCTGGACCACTGACCCACCGCCCAGTGTGGGGAACCAGGCCATGTGCCTTGGAACCAAACATCCCTCAAAAGAGGATTTGTTTTCTTGATTTTTGACCGAAAATCCTTTACCAGAGACTTCCCACCCCTATATAAACACCCATTCTTGAAATACAAAGCACCAAAGCATTTTGAAAAATCAACTCAACCAAAACTTTTCTCTCAAGTTCTCAAAAGTTTTATTTTACCTTCACCATGTAAGTATTTTCCTTATTAGTCATTTCTTTTCCTTTGTAAATCTCCATTTTTGTTTACTTAATCTTCTTCAAGAAAATGTTTAAGAGGCTTAATCCATGAAATATCTATATGCTCATGCACATTTTACATCTTTATTTCCTGACATTTTTGGAGTTTTTGCACAATGTGGACTTCTCTTAGGAATTTTAGGAGTTCATCAAGGAGAGGCAAGGAAGTTGCAATGGAAGACAAGAACTCCAAGTTTGTCTCCAAAGATGCTAAAGAAAAATTCAAGGAAATCACACTCAAGAATGCCATCACTTTAGAGAAAATCATCAACTTGAGTGACGATGACTTTGGAGGTTTTCTTTTTGTGGTAGAAAGGTATGGTTGGAAAAATATTGCTCAACCAAAGAAAATGTTTTCTTTGGATGTTGTAAAGCAATTTTTTGCCAACTCAATCTCTTCAAGTGAGGCAAGGAGCAATCACTACACTTGGGTGAATGGGACTGAAGTTTCCTACAACAAGTACGTGATCAATGAATACTTGGGGAACCCATGTTATCCATCAAGTTAGGAGCATGGCTTATGTGACTACCAAACCAATCTCAATGCATCCTACATGGGTGAAGAAGAAAGTCATGAAGAAGAATATGTGAGGAAGAGCTTATGCTTGGAAGATTTGGAGCTCAACATGTATGAGCCCATTTTCAAGTTTTGCATGACTCAAAAAACCCAAATTTGGGCAAGTTTCATACTTTCCAACATTTGGCCTTAATCACATGTCTCATATCTTCCTCTTCCTAAAGCAAAACTCATTACTCCATCTATGATGAAGACTCCATAGACATTGCTGCAGTAATCTCCGATGCTATTTGTATCTGACAACTAACTATTCATCACTTTTATATATTAGAATACAATTAAATCGGTGTTGGAATTTATTCCACAAAACCAAGATGGTATTCAAAGGTACTTAATAATTATGTAATAGGTAATTGCTTCGATATCATTGTACCGGCATTAGAATTTATTGTAACAAAGCCGAGGTGGGGCAAAGAAGGAATGACTAATTACATGATTATTAACGAAGTAAGTCGTAACTGGAATATTCTTGAAGCCATTATACTGGCGTTGGAATTTATTTCAACAAAGCTGAGATGGTGAACAAAGAGTAAAACCGAGTTCTCTTACTTAATCAAAAAAAAGAACATAACGAAAATGAGAGTATTTATCTTTCAACAAATTGGCACTACTGTCAGGACGATTTGTTGAGAGGAGAAAACTCCCAACAAAAATAAACACCGAACAACGCTTTCAACAAATTGTCGTCGTTGTCGGGGAATTGCTTTAATAGTATAACATTTCATATTTATGTGTCATTAATCAAATAATTGTGCATAAACTTATTTTTCTTTTATACAAATTATTTCCTTTTTACTTTGTACAAAAATGTGGATTATTAAATATGTATATTATTTCTTCTTAATTCTCTAAATTTTTCTTGGAAAATAGAGAGAAGAATTTCTTTTGTGCATGAGCAGGAATAAACAACTTGAATTTTATCTTGACCCTTAAATAGAGAAAACCCTCAAGAAGCAAAAAAGAGCATGAAAGAAAGCAAACAAAGCAAAAACTACTTTCCAAGAAAAAAGAACGGAAATGGCAGATAACAATGAGTCCAGGGCAGAAAACCAAGGAAGCATAGGAGGTTTTGTTAGTTTCAATCCCAGAAACATGATAAATATCGGTAGACCTTCTGGCTCTCAAAGGCCAGTTGAAATAAAAACAGGGTAGGTACAGCTTATGTACGCAAATCCCTGTGCTGGATTAGACCATGGGGATCCGTACAACCACCTCACAAAATTTTATGAGTTGGTCTGTACCGTTGGGATCTCTGAGTCTGAAGTAGAAACCATCTTTCTAAGGCTTTTTCTGTTAAATTTAATCGGAAAAGCTAAAGAATGGTTCTTTGATATCCCACAGCATATGCAAAACAACTGGAATACGGTGGAGGAAAAAATTATGTCAAGATATTTTCCGCAAGGAAAATTCATGGATTTAAAGACTGCAATCTCCACTTTTATTCAATCATCTAGGGAAAGCCTATGTGAAGCATGGGATCAATTTAAGTCTATGCTTAGGAAGTGCCCAAACCATGGATTTGATGTGCAAACTGAGATTCATATTTTTATTAATGGACTTCAGCAGCAGCATAAGTGCATACTAAATGCTACTACAGGCGGACAATTGATGGCTAAACCTCCATAAGAAGCCTTTGATATTATTGAATCCATGGCTTTAAATGATCAGAAAAGTCAACATCAGCAAAGGCCACCACCCAGACAAGGTGGAATGCTTGAACTAAACCCAGCTGATGTTGTTTTGGCCCAAGACAAATTGTTTCAACAACAGTTAGAAGAGGTGACCCAAAAACTAAATGATTTACCAAAACAATTGCGGGAAAACTCAAAGAAGCATATTTTTAGGTGTGACAACTGCAGTGAGGATCATAATGCCAACGTCTGCCAAAATGAGGAGGTAAATTTTGTTGGGAATCTGAATCCTCCAAGGCAAATATTTCAGGGAAATTACCCTCAAGGGGGTAATAATCAATTTCAAAAAAACCAGCCTTGGAGACAAGATCCTCCTCTAAGACAAAACTTCTACCCACACTATAATCAATATCAACATCCAACTCAGGACAAAAGTATCAAACTGGAGGATACTCTGAACCAGTTTATGCAGATGACCATGGCTAATCAGAAAAACACTGATGCTTCTCTTAGGAATATGGAAATTCAGATTGGCCAGCTGGCCAAACAAATAGCTGAAAATGAAAAATCAACATTTTCAGC
>NC_032013.1:16716085-16716591 GCF_001865875.1 Lupinus angustifolius | reverse complement strand
AACTTGAGTGATGATGACTTTGGAGGTTTTCTTTTAATCATAGAAAATTATGGGTGGCAAAAAATTGCTCAACCAAAAAATGTTTTCTTTGGATGTAGTCAAACAAGTAATCAGAAAAACACTGATGCTTCTCTTAGGAATATGGAAATTCAGATTGGCCAGCTGGCCAAACAAATAGCTGAAAATGAAAAATCAACATTTTCAGCCAACACAGAAATAAATCCTAGAGAACATAGCCATGTAGTCTGAAGAAGTGAATCTGGACCATCGGGGTAGTAGAAGTATTGATCAATGTCAAGCTAATGACATTAAAGAAGCGCTTGCTGGGAGGCAACCCAGTATATTTTGAGATAAAATATTATAATAATTCCCTTTTCTACATTTTATCCTTTTTCTAAAATTTGTGTTTAAAAGTAAAATTGTATTTTTAGGGATTAAAAATTGAGAAAGGGTCAAAACTCATTACTCGGTCAAGCCTGGACCACTGACCCACCGCTCAGCATGGG
>NC_032013.1:16713439-16715985 GCF_001865875.1 Lupinus angustifolius | reverse complement strand
TGTGCCTGAACCTTACAACGAAATGATGGCCCTCAAAACCGAAATCAACCATGCTTTTGTCACCAAACATTGCAAAGAAAAATCCCTTTCCCAAGCTCAATCCGAGCTTAAAAAGAAATTTGGTGACCTAAACCCAAAAAAACCTAGTGAAATTGGGAGGACCATGATTTCTAAGGTAGATGCCATAATGAAGGAACAACAAATGCAAAATTCACAACAAAAGGCAATCTACCGTGGGATTAAAGGCATCTACAAAAGTTTGCATAGTATCTTTGTGAAGAAACGAGAATTCAAGGGAGGATCCTATGAAGAATCTGTAGCAATGACAAAATGGCCCAATGGGAGATCTCAAGAATCAAGTGACGAAGAAGAAAGGGACAATGATGAAGAATGAGAAAAAGACCTTTCAGTGTTTTCTATCCCTAAAAATTTTAAAATTTCATATTTTGTTGCAATTTATCTATGTCATTTCCAAATTATGTTTTTAAATTATGTTGTCTTCAATTAACCTTAATAGAATTTTATTTTTTTAGTCATGTTAAATTTTTGTATTTTTTTCTTTTTAGACAAGTTAAACAAAAATTTTAAATCGCATCAAGTAAAGCCCAAAATGTTTTAAGGCTTGAGGACAAGCCTTTATTTAAAAAGGGGGGACAATGAAAGTGAGCATGTCAACAGGAGCACTTTGGAAAGCTTGCCCACTATATGTTTTGATAAGGACAATTTCTGTTTCATAAGAGCTTGAAGATCATCAACAATTTAATATGCTTAAGTCTCAAGATTGGTATTAGACTTAGACTAGTAATTAGTTTAGGTTGAGTCTAAGGCTTAGGTAAACTCAATACACGTCTCATATGCATAATACATTAAATCATTTTATTTTGAGATATGACATTCATAATATGTTCATGCATAATATATATACATGTTATTTGTGCATCTTAGGCATAAACGTAGTGTTGAACATGTATAAGTTAAGTGCATAACGTATTTGAGTATTGCAATTTAATAATATACATAGAAATATGCAGTTAATCGATTAAGGTAAGTTTTAATCGATTAACATAAGTTTTTGAAAAGCAGTTGGAACAGAAAACTTGGAAAATAGTTACAATTTTGTAACACTTTAATCGATTAACCAAGATTTTAATCGATTAAGTGGGCTGCAGAAGTGATTATGTATAAACTGCGTTTTCATAACTTAAGCCATAACTTGGATGTTAGATTTTAAGAGAGTTAGAGCATATTTTCGTGTTAATTGCTGCATCTACATGAGATTACATTTTTGAGATTAGAAAAGAGAGAATTCTATGCTTAAGGATTGAGAGGCATTACATGTTTAATTTCTCATCATTTCATCTCATATGTTCATGCATTTCTTGATGTTTTTGGAAAGATTTCATATTCTGTAAAATCTGTTTTGAACTCATGCATTATCATTTTATATGAGACATGTGTTAGGGTTGTAGAGTAAGGTCTTAATTGTTTTAATTTGAGCATAGTAAGTGCTTTAGATTACTCTATATTTTGTGTTGTAAAAGTGTTGTAATATTGGGAATCTCTAGGTGTCTTACCACCAACGAGATTGAGTTGCGTCTTCATTAGCTTAGAAATCTTGATAGAAAGAATAGGTTCTTGGCTGGGGCTACACCGCAAGAAAGGTTTTCTTGGGCGGTAGGAAGTGAGTCAAACCAAGGGATAAGGTTCTTTAGTTTTCAAGAAAGTGTCTAAGTGTTGTAATTGAAAGAATTGTTTGTAAAACGTTATTTTGATTAGAGTGAAGAAAAATCTCCCAGATCAGACGGGAGGCCTGGATGTAGTTTGCAAGTGGACCCGCAAATGAACCAGGATAAAAACCTTGTTGCACGCTTTTCTTTCCCTACTCTCTTTATTGCATTAATCGATTACTTTGTATAGTTGTATTAACTGTAATAATCTGTTTCTATACTGTACTGTTATAACTCTGATATATTTGTTAGCTCTGTATATATGCTAAGATCTCAGTTGCTTGTCGTACAAGAAACTGAATCTGTTTGTGCGATCTGAGCTGTTTTATTCGATTAAAAAGCTGCAGTTAATCGATTATTCTTTCTGTGTTAATCGATTAAACTGGGGGTTTTTCAGCATTATATGTTGTTTGCGAAAAGCGGATACTTTGACCGCTACACCTATTCAACCCCCCCTTCTAGGTGTATTTTAGCCACTGATACCTAGCAAGTGGTATCAGAGTTAGTACGAAGTGCTAGCTCAACCACGTATTCGTGATCCTAAGGGAAATACAATGGATTCTACAAACCCGTTTGGTGGTGATGGCTCATCCATTAATCGACCACCCATATTCAGTGGTGAAGGGTATTCCTACTGGAAAGTCCGCATGCAAATCTTTATAGAAGCCATTGACTCGGATATTTGGGAATCCATAGTTAACGGGCCTTTCGTTCCACAGCACCTAGTGGACAATGAACCTAAAGACAAGCCTAAAAGTCTATGGATCGATGATGAGCGCAAGAGGGTCCAACATAACCTAAGCGCCAAAAATATCATCA
>NC_032013.1:16711375-16713339 GCF_001865875.1 Lupinus angustifolius | reverse complement strand
GCAAATTTTTATTGAAGCCATAGACTCGGATATTTGGGAATCCGTAGTCAACGACCCTTTCGTTCCACAACATCTAGTGGATGATGAACCTAAAGACAAGCCTAAAAGTCTATGGACCGATGATGAGTGCAAAAGGGTCCAGCATAACCTGCGCGCCGAAAATATCATCACATCGGCCCTATCCTATGATGAGTTCTTTAGGGTCTCGCAGTGCCAAAATTCAAAAGAAATGTGGGACACTTTACAAGTAACTCATGAAGGCACTAGCGAAGTCAAGCGCGCTAGATTAAATGCGCTAACCCACAAGTGTGAGCTATTTCACATGTTACCTAGCGAATCAATCAGTGATATGCAAAAGCGATTTACTCATATCGTGAATCATTTAGTTGCTCTAGATATATCTTTTTCTAGAGGAGAATTAACCAATAAATTTTTACGTTGCCTTGACAGGAAATGGCAGCTGAAAGTAACTGCAATTATGGAATCCAAAGATTTGGATTCCATGCCTCTAGCCACATTGTTTGGAAAGCTTCAAGAGTACGAGATGGAATTGGGTCGCTTAACGATGCATGAGGTTTTAAAAGAAGAGCATCACATTGAAGGCTACTACCTCCAAAACAAAAGAAGATAAAGATGATGATGAATCTGACTCCGATCTGGATGATGAAACAATGGGTCTCCTTGTTCGAAAATTCAGTAAATTCATAAAAAGAAAAGGAGGAGTCAAAAAGTTTCGTAAGAAAGAAGCAAAGGAATCAACTAAGAAAGGCAAGAACACCAAAGATCGCTTCACTTGCCACGAGTGCTGAAAAGCAGGACACATGCGATTTCAGTGTCCAACCTATCTGAAAAATGTTGATTCAGAAAAGAGCACTCCCAGGGAATTCAAATCAAAGAAAGCATACATCGCATGGGATGTACTTGAGGAGGAAACTACATCAAGCATCTCTAGTGAGGAGGAGTCAGCAAAGTTATGTCTGATGGCTAGATCTGACAATTTTGGCAATTCAAGCACACATGAAGATAAACATGAGGTATATTTTGACACCTCATCCATTTTTGATGACTCACCTCCCAATGATGTTTTATATGAGGCTTATGTCGAGTTACATGTTGAACTAAAAAACTTGGTTAGGATAAACGTTGATAGAAAAAGAATAATCCTACAAAATGAAGAAAAAATAAGCAAACTCAAAAAAGAATTAGATGAATTGAAACTAGAAAACGAAACATTAGACATCATCTATTCCTGTAGCACATGTAACTGCTCTGAAAATAATTTATGTCAAAAACCTGTCTGTGAGACTTGCGAGACTTTGCAAGAAGAAAATTTCAAACTTAAAGAAAAACTCACACGTCTCACAAATAGTCAACAACAGTTAGATACTATTCTAAGTCAAACAAGAAACGTTGGTGATCATACAGGACTAGGTTATACTCTCCCTACTAGGAAGAAAAGACCATATAGAAAACCTATAGCTCGTCCTAAAAATAAATATCACAAGCACACACCTACACGTTTTTACTGCGGTGCATATGGTCACAATTCATATTCATGTTACATCAGAAAATACGGTGTACCTAGTGGCATTTATATGTGGATAAAGAAGGGAGATAACTCCCCGATTACTAACAGAAAAGGGTCCAATATGAATTGGGTACCTAAGAAAAGCAAGTGATCGTTTTGCAGATATGTCTTCGAACACAAGGGCAGAAATGGTACCCATACAGCGGGTGTTTCAGACATATGACAGGTGACAGATCAAACTTCCTGGATATTTCACTTAAAGGTAAAGGATACGTCACGGACGGAGACAACAACAAGGGAAAGATTATTGGCACCGGAACAGTTGGAAATTCATCTCAGACTCTTATTGAAAATGTTCTCTATGTTGAAGGATTAGAACATAATCTCTTGAGCATAAGCCAACTCTGTGACAAAGGTAACCGTGTATCTTTCGATT
>NC_032013.1:16710370-16711275 GCF_001865875.1 Lupinus angustifolius | reverse complement strand
ATCTAATAATGTTAAATTTGTTGGACATCGTATAAATACTATTTACATGGTTAATTTGGATGATGTCACTACATTGTTTTCAAAATGTTTTATTTCAAAAGCAGATGACATCTGGCTTTGGCATAGACGCGTTGCACATATCCATGTAAGACATCTAGATAAATTAGCATCAAACGAACTAGTTGAGAGGCTACCAAAACCAAATTTCAAAACCAAAGAGATTTGTGACACTTGTCAAAAGTGAAAACAAATCAAAAACTCTTTTAAAAAGAAAAATGTGATCTCCACTTCAAGGCCTTTGGAGTTACTCCATATGGACTTGTTTGGGCCATCACAAATCATGAGTTTTGGAGGTAGCTATTATGCCTTAGTTATTGTTGATAATTTCTCCCGATTTACGTGGACATTATTTCTATCTGCAAAAAACGATTCGTTCAAATCTTTTAAAAATCTTGCCAAGCAAATCCAAAACCAACTTAACCTGAAAATAGTATATATACGTAGTGATCATGGGGGGAGAATTTGAGAACTTTTAGTTTGATAAATTCTGTGATAAGCATGACATTTTACATCAATTCTCTACTCCTTGCACTCCACAACAAAATGGGGTTGTTGAGAGGAAGAATCGTGTTCTAGAAGAATTGGCCAGAACCATGCTTAATGAAAGTAATATCCCCAAATATTTCTAGGCAGATGTAGTGCATACTGTATGCTATGTCATAAATCGAGTACTTCTAAGGCCTAATATAAATAAAACTCCCTATGAACTTTTGAAAGGCCGTAAACGAAACATATCCCATCTTCACGCTTTCGGATGCAAATGTTTTATATTAAATAATGGAAAGCGGGCTTTAGGAAAATTTGATTCAAAAACCGATTAAGGAATATTTTTGGGGTACTCAATG
>NC_032013.1:16709126-16710270 GCF_001865875.1 Lupinus angustifolius | reverse complement strand
ATTATGGTATCCTCGGGATGCCTCACTATCTTTGGTGGGATATTCCGACTCCGATTCCGCTGGATGGAAATTGGATCGGAAAAGCACTAGTGGTACTTGTCACTTGTTGGGCAGGTCATTAGTTGCATGACACAGTAAAAAGCAAGCTTGTGTTGCTTCGTCCACTGCCGAAGCGGAATACATTACCGCCAGTATGTGTTGCGCTCAAATCCTTTGGATGAAGCAGCAACTTAAGGACTTTGGTCTTAAACTAGAAAAGATCCCCATTAAATGCGATAATACAAGTGCCATAAACCTATCCAAGAATCTCGTTTTGCATTCTAGAACCAAGCATATAGAAATTAGACATCATTTCTTACGTGATCATCTACAAAAAGGTGACTGCGTTCTTGAATTTGTTGAAACCTCTAAACAGTTAGCAGATATTTTCACCAAGCCCCTTCCACGGGATACTTTCTATGTTCTAAGGAGAGAACTTGGAATTCTTGATGAACAATATCTTGATTAAAACTGTCTAGATGTTTAGTTTATGTCTTGCTTCTACATGCTTATTAGTCGCTTGATTTAAATGAAATGTCTTAAAATGCAAAATGATATCTCATAATAACTTCCTTTTTTTTGTGTGATTACATATGTTTAGATTAATCTGTGAAGAATGCATGCATAAGTCCCAAAAAGTTGAAACCGTTCTGCTTGATCTAAAAATTACCTTCTTTTAATCGATTAAAACCTCAAAATTAATCGATTAATTTTCAATGTTAATCGATTACCTAAGCATCAGTTTTGAAAAATCATTTTTCATATGATTTTAATCGATTAATCAGGCCCGTTAATCGATTAAAGCCAGCAGTTTAAGTGCAGACACCACTTCGGTTTCACACTTTTTTCGGCATTTTCTCTATTTCCTCTTCCTTTTGAGTCTCTATAACCGTGATACAACTGACCTAAGTGCATTAATCTAAATAAACCTCACCCTTAACCCTCTCTAATCTCCTAGAAATCTCCAATTTCATCCTATTCCACTTTAATCCCGTTTTTCCCCAAATCAAAACCCTAGGTTAGGTTTGCCTCATTTCCTTTCTCTTTCGTCCAAAATCAACTCGGTTTCTGCAAAACAATGGAACAAAGTCACACAAAAAGGTTC
>NC_032013.1:16706800-16709026 GCF_001865875.1 Lupinus angustifolius | reverse complement strand
GGTGACCCATTCTACTCACTCATTCTGCAAGAGACTCGCTTGGCTAAGTTTCAAGGACGAAAACCCACGTATGTAAGATATGTTGATCTAACCTGGATGGCGGAACAAAATTTCAGTTTCCCGCATGATATGGAGGCTCAAGGAGCCGTTAAATTTCTGGAATTGAAGGGACAAGTCTACCTTGCTCTAGTTAGGGAGTTTTATGCAAATTTCAGATATAAGAATGGTAAATATTGGTCTATGATTTTTGGAAAAGTATTTGAGATTAGTGATGACATGTTTATTAATGTTGGTGGGTTATCCTCTTCGGGTTATGGTATAGGAGACTGCTCATGGGTTAAGGATAATTTTGATGCTACTGAGGTGTATAAGTCATTTTTAGAGGACCTCATCTGTACATTCAGGGTCAATTGACCAAGGCTGGGTCATTATCTGTTGAGAACAGGCTGCTGCATTATATCATCGCTTATATTCTGGTGCAGAGGAACACAAATCATGCACATCCCATTGTGAATGATTTGCGTTTCATGTACGCTGTTAAGAACAATGTGATTATTAACTGGCTTGAGGAGATCTTAAAGATCATGAATAGTGTTTCTCTGTCGCAGTCTAAGTTGCTTCTCTACAGTATCTTTATATCACGGATTGTGGATTATTTGCGTATTGACGTTACTGACACTATTATTGTTGAGTATACTGATAAAGATCATTTAGTTGGTGAGAGTCTGATTCACAAGATGGGTATCTACAAGTACGGAACTACTTGGAAATACATGGAAGACCATACTACTATTGATCTGGAGCTATCTAGTGATGATGATCAGGATGGCATGGATGATCAGAATGCTACTAATTAGGGGGAGCCCTCTAGGACAGCATCACAACATTTTGTTTTTGGTATGGCTCATATGGAAGCTATGGAACAAAGGCTCAACAACCACGTGGATCTACACTTTCAAGGGTTGAAAGACTCGTACTATGCTGGTATGGAATAGTACGAAGAACGTCAAATTGCTTATTCTGACAACCAATATCAAACCGTGAGGAATCTGATTCATTCAATAGCCGAAGCTCAGAATGCCTTCATTCGCTCTACAGCTGAAGCTCAGAATGCACTGTTTTGTTCTGAATTTCAGAAGTTGACTATGCTGATCAGGGGTGACCACACTGTAGCTATTCCTGATGATGAGATTGATCTTCCTCCACCTCAACCGTAGCTTAGGAGACTTTAAACCTAGGATATCCTACACTTAGTTTTATTTCTTCTATTATTGCACTTTATGGACTCAGTTATTGTTACTGTTTCGAGACTTCTTTGTGCTTTTTCTATCTTGGTTTGACATTTTATGGTTTGTTTGGTTGTTGGATATTTTTTTTGCTCTCTATGATATGTTTTTTTTAATTTTGCTTATTTTGTTTTTTAATTATGTCAAAATAACTGATTTGGTTATTTGGATGGTTCTTGATCATATGATATTTTCTGGTGCATAAATTAAGCTGGTTATTGCACTACATTGCTTATTCTGCTTATTGCTATTTGATATGGTAAATCTTGTATGTCGTTCATGTTACCTCTTAGTTATTTTGTTGTATAAACAAGAGCATTTTGTTCAAGCCACTGATTATAAGACAGGTCAATAGTTAAATCCCAAATTAATTCATTAACTTCGTTTTATGTTTAATTACATATCTTTGTCTACTTTTGACCTGTGTTATCTTTTTGATCATGTCAAAAGGGGGAGAAAGGTTGTTTTATTGTTGTTTGATTATGAGGAAGCTGACTTTTATACTTGTGACTTTTCACTCTTTCCATGTCACGGAACAATGGAACTTCCCAGTGGTTGGAGACTCCATAGTCATAGTCGGGTCCAATGAAAGTGCGCATGTCAAGAGGAGCACTTTGGAAAGCTTGCCCACTATGTGTTTTGATGAGGACAATTTGTGTTTCATAAGAGCTTGAAGATCATCAACAAATCATCGTGCTTAAGCCTCAATATTGGTATTAGACTTACTCTAGTAATTAGTTTAGGTTGAGTCTAAGGCTTAGGTAAACTCAATACATGTCTCATATTCATAATACATTAAATCATTTTATTTTGAGATATGACATTCATAATATGTTCATGCATAATATATATACATATTATCTGTGCATCTTAGGCATAAACTTAGTGTTGAACATGTATAAGTTAAGTGCATAACGTATTTGAGTATTGCAATTTAAAA
>NC_032013.1:16706133-16706700 GCF_001865875.1 Lupinus angustifolius | reverse complement strand
GATTAACCAAGAATTTAATCGATTAACTGGGCTGTAGAATGGTTTCTTTATAAGCTGCGTTTTCAAAATTCAAGCTCATTCTTGCATGATAGATTTTAAGAGAGTTAGAGCATTTGTTCGTGTTAATTGCTGCATCTACATGAAATTACATTTGTGAGATTAGAAAAGAGAGAGTTCTATGCTTTAGGATTGAGAGGCATTACATGCATCTTCATGAAATTGCATTTGTGAGATTAGAGAAGAGAGAATTCTATGCTTTAGGATTGAGAGGCATTACATGTTTAATTTCTCATCATTTCATCTCATATGTTCATGCATTTCTTGATGTTTTTGGAAAGATTTCATATTCTGTAAAATCTGTTTTGAACACATGCATTATCATTTTATATGAGACATGTGTTAGGGTTGTAGAGTAAGGTCTGAATTGTTTTAATTTGAGCATTGTAAGTGCTTTAGTTTACTTTATATTCTTGTTGTAAAAGTGTTGTAATTTTGGGAATCTCTAGGTGTCTTACCACCAACGAGATTGATTGCATCTTCATTAGCTTAGAAATCTTGATAGAAAGA
>NC_032013.1:16704186-16706033 GCF_001865875.1 Lupinus angustifolius | reverse complement strand
AAGAAAGTGTCTAAGTGTTGTAATTGAAAGAATTGTTTGTAAAACGTTATTTCGATTATAGTGAAGAAAAATCTCCCAGATCAGACGGGAGGCCTGGATGTAGTTTGCAAGTGGACCCGCAAACGAACCAGGATAAAAACCTTGTTGCACGCTTTTCTTTCCCTACTCTCTTTATTGCTTTAATCGATTACTTTGTATAGTTGTATTAACTGTAATAATCTGTTTCTATACTGTATTGTTGTAACTCTGATATATTTGTTAGCTCTGTATATTTGCTTATATCTCAGTTGCTTGTCGTACAAGAAACTGAATCTGTTTGTGCGATCTAAGCTGTTTTATTCGATTAAAAAGCTGGAGTTAACCGATTATTCTTCCTGTGTTAATCGATTAAACTGGGTGTTTTACGACTTTTTTTATTTTTAGACAAGTTAAACAAAAATTTTAAATCACATCAAGAAAAGCCCAAATTTTTTTAAGGCTTAAGGAAAAGCCTTCATTTAAAAAGGGGGAACAAGACTTGATGTAATTTAAAATTTTTATTTTTTTACTAGATTGTGTAAATATGTAAAAAGTAAATTTGTTTGTTCAAAAAACTCAAAAATTTTCAAAACCAAAAACAAAAATGCTGAAACAAATTTTTTTTAAAGCATGATCACATGTTTACAAATGTTAAGCATACTTTAAATTAAGCTTTGATTGAGCAAAATGAGATGTATGCTAAACTTTTGTGAAAAAGTCACATAATGTCATAACTTGAAAAATATTGCAAATTGAAAATCAATTTTATGTAACAAGATCTTTGCAAATATTTTTATTAAAAAGTGTGAATCTCAACCTTGTGAGGGAGTGTAAGCCAAACACAATAATTATGTGAGCTTAGTGAGAAACGTTTTGATTTTGGACAATTGATTTTGTTTGAATCTTTCTTTACTTGGTTGCACACAATTTGATAGGATATGATCAAGGCAAGTTCTTTCAATTAGAATGAGCCACTTGACCAAAAATGACCAACCAAAAATAGGAATATCCTTTGTTAACCCCTTTGAGCCTTAAAATAAATATTTATTTCCAAAATCAACCCTTGAGCCTAATATGTAAAAACAAAAATAACCTCCTATACTTTTCTAAGTAAAAAGAGAGCATTTTTCAAAAGGAATGTTGATGGAAGAAATGAAGTTGGGGGAAATGGTTGGCCAAGTAACAAAATGTTCAAGGAAAAATTCTCAATCTCTTTACAAGTCAAAAATTAAAGGAAAAGATCCAAAATAAAAAAGGAGTGAAAAGAGATTGAGAAAATTAAAGAAAGTACACAAAAAAGGTTAAGAAAAAGAATGAGGGAAGGAAAAATGGAAATTTTTTGAAAGTAGTATATGTTTTTAATGAAAAATTAATTTTTTCTCTCTTTTAACTTTGAATATATTGAAAAACCAATTTCCTTTGATAGCCAAGCCACATTACAACCTAAATAAGACCTTACTGATTCTTGAAAAATTTGTGCAATCAAAGTAAGTGTTAAGATGAAAAACAAAATTAAATTCTTGCAAATCAAACAAGTTGAGTTTTGAGTGAAACACTTACCCCATTTGGTTCCATTTTTGAACTTGTGTGCAAAGAAACACTTTTGTTAGAAAAATATTTGCTTAGGTCAATTGTTACACATTTTTTATAACAAAAAGCATCTAAATTCTTGTTTGAAGCATTATGTGTCAAAATTCACAATTCATGAAAAATCTCATCTATTTTTGACATGCTTATACATTTTGAAATCATGTTGATCATCATCATCACTTTTTAGCCAAATTGATTTTTCGGATAAATTTCACCTTTTGTTTGAGGACAAACAAAGT
>NC_032013.1:16702198-16704086 GCF_001865875.1 Lupinus angustifolius | reverse complement strand
GAAAAACCAACTTAAAACAATACTTTTTGTATAAAATATCACAATTTGGTATTTTTGTGTTTGTATTACCTTTTTATGTATTTTGTAGGAAATAAAATGAAAAAAAGAAAAGAAAAGATTCATGGTCAAAAAGCAACAAAAGTCAAGAAAATCAAGGTGCTCAACCAGGCAGCTGAGCATGGAACAAGCCCCGCTGAGCTGACCTGGCCACCTGCCTGACTTGGACCAAACTGATCAACCAGGCAGTTGAGCGGACCTGCTTAGCCACTCAGCCTAGCACCAGACTAGGCCTGGCATTGTCAGAAATATGCTTGACACGGTCAGACACGAGCTTGGCACAAGACCAAGCTACTGAACAAGCTGCTCAGCGATGCAACCAAGCTGCTCAGCGGAGAACCAGACTCCTAGCTAGATCAGCAAGCACCAAGCCACGTCCCAGTCAACACGGTCAGAAGTTGTTGAACAAGCAGCTCAGCGGTGAAGCAGGTGCGCTGGGCGGTGCTTACCAGACTTGACTTAACCATCAAGCAAACCATGAAGTCATCCATGACCTCACCTCAAGTAACCCACCATCGGCTTTTCAGAAGTAGCGCACAATAGCTGGTCTCGTAGCCCACAACTAGCTTTGATGAGTCATGTACAAGGGGGTGAATAAGCTACTTGGTCAAGGGACCAAACCCATGCTGAAGGGTTTGGTCAGCTATTAAGCGGTCCATATCAGCAGCTCAGCGGTTTGGCATGTGAGCGGTCCAGCTCAGCGGTCGGGCATGAGGCCTATAAATAGGAAGCCAATTCCTTCGAGCAAAACAGATTGCAATACACCATTTCTTCATAAAATCCTCTCAAAAACACTTGAAGGCCAGAATTCTCTCATCTAGGAATTTTTTCTTCATTTCTTAGTTTAGAGTTTTCATTTTCAAGTAAGTTTTGTAATTTGTAGTTTAGAATTCAAGAGGAGAAAAGGAGAAGGCAAATGAGATACAAAAATCAATTTTGTATTCTCATTTGGAACTCAAAAGCATGAAATCCTTGGATGGATAGCTCATGCTCCTAGATATTTTCTATTATGTAATTTCTACTTCTTAATTTACAAAAGTTTGGATTTTAATCATTCAAGTTGGTGCTTTGGTTAATATTATTTGTTTGAAAAGTACTTAATGCTCTTTTTAGATTGATCACCTAAAAAATGATTTCAAGTCAATAAAACTACTTGTTTCAAACACTTAACAAATAAACTTTGGAGTAGTTGTACTACTTAGTTTATTTGCCAAGTTAAGCATGCTTTTCTTAAGATCTTACATTCATCACTCATTCAATATTAGAGTCACCAATGGTTAGGGTGTGACAACCTAATCTCTTTTATGGTCGTAGTATTGTTTAAGTGATGAATATAAGTGTTTATCATTCTACCATGTTAGGATATACAAGGAGGATTTCAGACCTTGGTGTTTGGGGTTAACCAAAGTAAAACATAAGAACTTGTCTAAGTAGTTCAAATTCACATGAAGTTGAGAAATTTATTTTCCTTATTCAAAAATATTTTGTCTTCTCAAGAATTTGTGAATACTTAGTTTATTTTTCTTGTTGATTTATTTATGTGCAAATCAAACCAAAAAATCACCAACATAAGTTTAAACCATTATTTGTGCTTTGACATGTTTACATGATTTATTTTATTAGGCAATTCCTTGTGGTTCGACATAACCCTATACTATACTACAATTGAATCTTGAAAGAGGTGTAAATTGTAAAATAGTAAAGTGTTATCAATAAATTTATTTGTTGAAAACACCTTTTAATATACAAAAGTGATGAAACTAACTTACTAACTTTTATTCATTGTTATTTACTTTCCGCATTTTATTTATTCTTTAAAACCAACATTTCT
>NC_032013.1:16700217-16702098 GCF_001865875.1 Lupinus angustifolius | reverse complement strand
TTTATTTATTTGTATCTAACAACTAACTATTCATCACTTTTATATATTAGAATACCATTAAACTGGTGTTGGAATTTATTCCACAAAACCGAGATGGTATTCAAAGGTACTTAATAATTATGTAATAGGTAACTGCTTCGATACTATTGTACCGACATTAGAATTTATTCTAACAAAGCCGAGATGGGGAAAAGAAGGAATGACTTATTTACATGATTATTAACGAAGTAAGTCATAACTGGAATATTCTTGAAGCCATTATACCGGCGTTGTAATTTATTTCAACAAAGCCGAGATGGTGAACAAAGAGTAAAACCGAGTTCTCTTACTTAATCAAACAAAAAGAACATAACGAAAATGAGAGTATTAATCTTTCAACAAATTAGCACTACTGTCAGGACGATTTGTTGAGAGGAGAAAACTCCCAACAAAAATAAACACCGAACAACGCTTTCAGCATCATGTTCCTTCTTTAGTTGAACCAAAGGCCAAAAAGTCCAAACTCAATTAGGATCATCCTTTGATAAGCACCTTTGAGCCAAACAAATGAAATAATTTTTCAAACTATCCCATGAAACCGAATTTAAAGAAAAAATGTTCTAAGAGAGTATTAAGTTTTAAAAAGAATAGTTTGAAAGAATTAAGTTATGGGGAAATTGGTGTACTTTTCTTCTTAAAAGAAAGAAAAAATTCAATCTCTGTACAAATGAAAAAGAAAACAAAAAGAGATTTAGAAAAATAGAAGCCAAGATTCAAAAGTTAAAGAGGTTGTTAAAAATAATGGAGAAAAGAAGAGTAAAATGCTCCATTGAGAAAAATTTCAAAAATGCTCTCTTTTTAACTTAACATTGAAAATCTAGAAAAATCATTATCCAAACTAAACCTCATTACAACTAAAATAAAGACCTTAGTGATCTTTGATTATTTATGCAATTTAAGAGAATAGGTGAGACAAAGAACAAGTTCAAATTACTACAGACAAATGATTGAAAAATTGAGTGAAACACTTACCCTCCATAAAAGTTCCAATTTTGAACTTGTGTGCAAAGAACACTTTTTGGTTAGAAAAATATTTGCTTAGGTAAATTGTTACACATATTTGGTTTTTCTCAATTATGCTTAAGATAAGTGCCATAAAAGTGTATGAAATTTAGGTATGTTTGGCACTTATCAAACTCCCCCCAACTTAAAACTTTGTTTGTCCTCAAACAAAAGGTAAAGCTTATCTGAAATCACATTTGGCTAAGTTTGATAGATGATGAACATGATTTCAAATGTTCATAAGCATGTCAAAAATTGATTTCAATGAGATTTTTCATGATTTGTGAATTTTGACACATAATGCTTCAAACAAGGAATAAATGCTTTTGTATGGCAATTTCATACATGTGTGCTTAGCGGTGTGCACCCAGACCTGACTCTAGCCATCAAGAAACCATGAAGTCATGCATGACATCACTTCAAGTAGCCCACCATAGGCTTTTCAGGAGTAGCTCACCATAGCTGGTCCCATAGCTCACGACTAGCTTTGGTGAGTCAAGCTTAAGGAGGTGACAAAGCTACTTGACCAAGTGACCAAACCCATGCTGAAGGGTTTGGTCAGCTGCTGAGCAGTGCAACCAGGCAGCTCAGCGGTGGAAGGGAACTCTATAAATAGGAAGGCATTTCATTCGAAAATCATATCATGTTGCCTTGAAATTCTTCTTCCCTGAAATGATACACAATTCTCTCTTCTTCTTCTTAGTTCATAGAAGATTTGTTTAAGTAAGTTTTGTAATTTTAGTTTATAATTCAAGAGGAGATAGGAGAAGGCAAATGAGATGAAAAAATAAATTTTGTAATCTCATTTGGAACTCAAAGCATCCAATCCTTGGATGGATG
>NC_032013.1:16699795-16700117 GCF_001865875.1 Lupinus angustifolius | reverse complement strand
GGAGGATTTCAGACCTTGGTGTTTGGAGTTAATCAAAGTAAAACATAAGAACTCGTCTAAGTAGTTCAAATAGATAAAGAAGTTGAGAAATATTATCATCATTAGAAATGATCTTGTCTCCTCAAGAATTTGTTAATATTTCGTTATGTTTCTTGTTAGTTGTTTATGTGCAAATCTAACCAAAAACCACCAAAATATGTTTAACTCATTATTTGTGCATTCACATATTCATATGATTCACTCTATTAGGCAATTCCTTGTGGTTCGACATAACCTTATACTATACTACAATTGAATCTTGAAAGAGGTGTAAATTGTAAAA
>NC_032013.1:16697752-16699695 GCF_001865875.1 Lupinus angustifolius | reverse complement strand
TTATTTATATTCCACCATTTATTTATTCTTTAATACCAACCTTCCTTAAGGAAGAAGTTTGGTTTGTTAATAAAAGGAACCCAAAAGGGAGTAAATAAATAAAGGTCACTTAATTTTATTATTCTTTTGTTCTTTATTTATTTGTTTCTAACAACTAACTATTCATCACTTTTGTACATTAGAATACCATTAAACACGTGTTGGAATTTATTCCACAAAACCGAGATGGTATTCAAAGGTACTTAATAATTATGTAATAGGGGATTGCTTCGATACCATTGTACTGGCGTTAGAATTTATTCTAACAAAGTCAAGATGGGGAAAAGAAGGAATAACTTATTCCATGATTATTAGAAGTAAGTTGTAACTGTGATATTCTTGAAACCATCATATCGACGTTGGAATTTATTTCAAAAAAGCCAAGATGGCGAACAAAGAATAAAACTGTGTTCACTTACTAAATCAAATAAAAGGAAACACACCGAAAAGAGAACAATTATGCTTTCAACAACGATCTAGCCCGAACCAAGAAACGTTCTAAACTCAGGACCTCTATGTCTTGGTGAAGACTCACTAGCCTCTTTGGTGGTATGACACCAAGAGACAATTTCCCTTATTACAACACTAAAAATAGTACAAAAAAACAGAGTATTATCAAGCACAATTTAGCTCAAAATAGCACAATTAAATCTTAGCTAAAAACCCTATACAAGACTCACAAGTAAGCATGAATAAGTATGAGTTAATTGATGTGCAAAAACAGAGAATTTCTATCCTAGAATTCTTATAAATAAATTCAAGAATCTTATAAAAGAAGATATCAAATGTTAACACATTAATCACATGCAATTAGATCAGAATTAAACCATAAACATGATACTATCTCTCACTATCTCACTATGCATTTCTCTCTTCCTAAAATGATACAAATGAGCACGAAAAATATGCAACTTAACAATTATAAAATGAATGATATGATGTATAGTGCAAGACCTAAAAACACAGTTTATATAGATAAGCTTTCTGAGACCCAATTAATCGATCAATTTCCCTTTTAATCGATTAACTTGTTGTTGAGAACGGTTGAGAATAAGTGAATTCAGTTTTTCAGGTATTTGTTAAAATTGATTTCACGTTAATCGATTAACTCATTACTTAATGATTAACTGGCATATTTTTCAGCTAAGTGATGAAATTGTAAACTACCTATGTGTTATGCTTATCACCTATACATATTTTACCAATATATTATGCCTATGATGCACAAATAACATGTATGATTTATGCATGAACATATAATAATCTAGATGGCATGTCTCCTGTAAATGATTTGATTATTTTTAAGACTTGTGAGAATTGCACCTACGTTTACCTAACCTAGACTTAATATCTAAGACACATATCTAACTCTAAAAATGACTCTTGTAAGACAAAGTCTAGATATGAGATTCTTGAGTCCATGGCATGTTGATTTGTTGAGTCATATTCAAGCTTTTAATGAATTATTGTCTTCATCAAAACATAGGTAATTTAATAGTGCAACACTTGTGCACTTGCACTTTCAGATACTTCTATCCTATACTCTCGAATACACAATAGTAATAATGCTCAAACTATTTTTTAAGAAAATTGAAACACTTCAAGTATAAACAAAACAATTTTCAAAATTAGTGTGTAACATGTTACTGTCTCTAAGTAACAGGTTACATAAGTGAGAAAACCAGTTACCCAACAAAAATTGTGCAGGGTAATCGATTACTATATGTGAGTAATAGATTACCCAATGTTAGGTATCAGTGGTTACAATACACCTAGAAGGGGGGGTTGAATAGGTGTCGCGGTTAGAACTACCGCTTTTCAAAATTCAACACTTAATGCTGAATCAACCCTATTTAATCGATTAATGAAGGAAGATAATCGATTATTTGAACAATCTTAATCGA
>NC_032013.1:16696726-16697652 GCF_001865875.1 Lupinus angustifolius | reverse complement strand
ATCCTCATCCTCGTCCTCATCCTATCCTCATCCTATCCTCATCCTCATCCTCACCCTCATCCTTATCTTCATCATCATCCTCATTCTACTCCCCATCCTATCCTCGTCCTCATCCTATCCTCATTCTCATTCTCGTCCTCATCCTATCCTCCTTCTCATTCTTGTCCTCATCCTATCCTCCTCCTTATCCTCATCCTCTTCCTCATCCTCATCCTCATCCTTATCCTATCCTCATCCTTTGTGGCCTCCCCAAACTTCGTCCCTTGTGAGGTACTCACGGCCTCCTTGGTTGTGGTATCCTCCTTTTTGGATTGGTCCTTCCAGCCTGAAGTTTGAAACTTTGTTGTAGTTGTAGAGGAGTATTTAGATTTCCTTCTCTTTAATTGTTGCTCTACCTTCATGGCCTATTGTACAAGGTCCTCCTATTCTACATAGGGCTTCAGCTCCACCACATCCTGGATGTCCTGATTGAGTCCATGAAGGAACTGTGCCATAGTGGCCTCACGGTCCTCATGGAGGTTAGATCTTAGAAGAGCCAACTCCATCTCCTTGTAGTACTCGTCTACTTATTTGTTTCCTTGAGTCAACCTTTGAAGTTTGTTATGGATATCTCTTTGATAGGATGCCGGAACAAACCTCTTCCTCATCACAATTTTCATCTCATCCCAAGAATCCACTAGTTCAGCACCACACCTCCTTCTTTCCTTCTGAAACTGGTCCCACCACACCATGACATACTCCTTGAATTCCAAGGCTGCCACCTACCTTGACCTTTTTCTCCTCAGAATAATTATGGCAGTCAAAAACTTGCTCCATTTCAACTCCCACTCTAGATAGGCTTCAGGATTATTCATCCCCAAAAAGATAGGGACTTTAATCTTGACCCCATCCATTCGGCCATCCATCCTCCTCTCCCTATGGCCACC
>NC_032013.1:16692972-16696626 GCF_001865875.1 Lupinus angustifolius | reverse complement strand
CCATGCCCCAATTCCCACGTGAATCAAAGAGTAAAACACATTGATAGACTTTCCTAATTCGTATTCCCATGTGCTACCCCAATTCCCACGTGAATAAAAGAGTAAAACACATTGATAGACTTTCCTAATTCATATTCCCATATGATTTTTGTGTTTAAGGTAAGATTTTGAATGTTGAGTGAATCCTCCTTGGCTATCACGTCCCTATTCAAGTTTGTAGGCTGAATACATTCCTTTGGTACCATTAAGGAAAGAATCCATTGCCTTGAATGATTTCCAAACGTGTTGCTCTCATTAAGGAAAGGAGTTATGCTTGAGTATCCCCTTGATTTGCACGCCCAACACATGCCTTATTCAAATAAGGAAGGTGTTTATTCTTCCAATCTGAAACTGATCCATAAGGCAAGATTTTGCATTCTGAATTCTCCTCCTTCTTGATTTTTAACGCCAATTCCCATTAAGGAATGAATTTGTATTGATCCCTTGTTTGAATTCCACATGCCTAATTGATTCGGTAGGCCTTGTAATTCACGTCCACCTTGATTTAGGAAATAAATCTTCATGAGCTGATAAATCATTAAAACGTTGCCATTTATGTCCCAAATCAGATTTGTATTATGGGATTTGGCTTGGCTTAATTATGGAAACCATCCAGCCTTGAGTTCACACGTCCAAGCCTCAATAAGGAACGATTTTATGACCTTTTATTCCCTTGATGCCTCTACAAACAAATTGAACTCAATAAGTTAAGGTTTTGAAATTTTCCTCCATTGAATTCATACGTCCAAGCTAAATAAGGAAGGCATTAATATGCTTCCTTCCCTGGTCTTCACGCCCTTCTCCAAGAAGGAAAGTTTGTACCTGATTACATAATTATTTGGTATCCAAAATATAAAGATAAAGTTGGCCATATTAAGCCAAAATACAACCCAAAAGGAAAGTCTTAATTTGTTCTTAACATAAGGAAATAAAATAAATCCTAAGCTATGTGTGGGCATCATATCCCACTTTATTAAATGGAACTTCCACATGCCTCATTCAACCCCTCCTTGGCCGTGGCCAACTTGGGCTTCTTCCTCAAGGATTATGCAATGAATGGGCTTGGTCTCTTTGCTGGCCTTTGTTGATTCTACCACTTCTCCTACTAGTTGATTGAGAGTTTGAAGTGCCTTCTTGGATTTGGACTGGATCATGGGCCCTCCTAGGCCTCTTAGCTCTTCTTCATTGATGGGCCTTGGTGGGTTCATATCATCCCCTCCTTCTTGGAGTGAATTCGACCTCGAATCAAAGTCTTCATCACCTGCATAAAAAAAAAGAAAGGTCAGCAACATTAAATGTGGCACTAATATTGCCATACTCACCTGGTAAGTCCAATTTGTAGGCATTATTGTTGATTCTTCCTAAGACACGAAATGGGCCCTCCCCCTTGGGCCGTGGTGTAGACCTCCTTCGAGCATGAGAGCTCTCCTTTCTCATATGGACCTTGACCCAATCTCCTGGATCAAACATTATTGCTCCTCGCCTATTGTTTTCTTGTTTGGCATGACTTTTTGTCTTCTTTTTAATTTTCGAGTTGACTTGCTCATGTAGTTTCTTCCCCCCATTTGGTATCTCCTTGGGAAATATATCATCGGATACCTGCAGAAAATCTTTAACAAAAATAGGCAGCCCAATATCATTAGTAGTGTTAGTGTTTAAACGAAATTTCCTACAATGGAGTAGGTACATGGGTGGCTTAGACAGCAAAGCACCCTTTATCTCCCCTTTTGAGACTAGAAAACTTTCTTTTTTTTTCTTTTCATCTTTCTCTTTTTTTTCATTTTTCTTTTCTTCTTCTTTTTCATTTTCTTTTTTCTTTGGATCATCTCTTTCTTTTTCTTTTTGCTCTTTCTTTTCTTGATCCATTTTTTTTTTCAATTTTTTTTATCTTCACCCACTTGTTTTGGGGACAAGGGTGAAAGTACAATTTTTCGATCTCGATGTACAAGAGTATATTTATTGGAAAATCCATCATGTATGGCTTTCCGGTCATATTGCCAAGGCCTACCAAGCAGCATATGGCTAGCCTCCATTGTGACTACGTCACACATCACTGTATCTTCATACTTCCCTATTGAGAATGGAACCTCCGCTTGCTGGTTTACTACCATCTCTCCAACCTCACTGAGCCATTGTAGTCGATAAGGATTTGGGTGGGTCCTTGTCACAAGGTTTAGTTTGGTCACTAACCTTGTGCTCACCACGTTGGTACAACTACCACCATCAATAATGAGGGAACAAATGTTTCCAGCCACCAAGCATCTCGTATGGAAGACGTTCTCCCTCTGACCCTCCTCCTTTTCCTTCACTTGACTCCCTAAGAGCCTCCGCACCATGAGTAGGTCACCTTCAGGTATCATAACATCTCCATCACTATCTTCCTCACTTGAAGTCTCAGATTGAGATTCCACTACTCCATTTTTCACCAGCATGGTCCTCTTGGTTGGACACTGAGAAGCAATGTGTCCATGCCCAAGACATTTGAAGCACTTGACCTCCCTACTTCTATTTGTGGCCTCCCCAACCTTCTTTCCTTGTGAGGTACTCACGACCTCCTTGGTTGTGGTATCCTCCTTTTTGGATTGGTCCTTCCAGCCTGAAGTTTGAAACTTTGTTGTAGAGGAGTATTTAGATTTCCTCCTCTTTAATTGTTGCTCTACCTTCATGGCCTTTTGTACTAGGTCCTCCAATTCTACATAGGGTTGCAGCTCCACCACATCCTGGATGTCCTGATTGAGTCCATGAAGGAACCGTGCCATAGTGGCCTCACGATCCTCATGGAGGTTAGATCTCAAAAGAGCCAACTCCATCTCTTTAAAGTACTCGTCTACAGACTTGGTACCTTGGGTCAGCCGCTGAAGTTTGTTATGGATATCCCGTTGAAAGGATGCCGGAACAAACCTCTTTCGCATTATTACCTTCATCTCATCCCACGTGTCTACTAGTTCAGCACCGCATCGCCTCCTCTCTTTCTGGAGTTGATCCCACCAGACCATAGCATACTCCTTGAACTCGAGGGCTGCCACCTTGACTTTCTTTTCTTCAGTATAGTTGTGACATTCGAACACTTGTTCGATTTTCAGTTCCCACTCCAAGTAAGCCTCAGGGTTATTCATCCCCATGAATGTAGGGATTTTAACCCTGATTACATAATTATTTGGTGTCCAAAATATAAAGATAACGTTGGCCACATTAAGCCAAAATACAACCCAAAAGGAAAGTCTTAAATTGTTCTTAACATAAGGAAATAAAATAAATCCTAAGCTATGTGTGGGCATCATATCCCACTTTATTAAATGGAACTTCCACATGCCTCATTCAACCCCTCCTTGGCCGTGGCCAACTTGGGCTTCTTCCTCAAGGATTATGCAATGAATGGGCTTGGTCTCTTTGCTGGCCTTTGTTGATTCTACCACTTCTCCTACTAGTTGATTGAGAGTTTGAAGTGCCTTCTTGGATTTGGACTGGATCATGGGCCCTCCTAGGCCTCTTAGCTCTTCTTCATTGATGGGCCTTGGTGGGTTCATATCATAAGGATAGGATGAGGAGTAGGATGAGGATGAGGAAGAGGATGAGGATGTAGACGAGGAGAGGATGAGGACGAGAATGAGGATG
>NC_032013.1:16689884-16692872 GCF_001865875.1 Lupinus angustifolius | reverse complement strand
CATCCTCATCCTCATCCTATCCTCATCCTCATCCTCATCCTCATCCTATCCTCATCGTCATCCTCCAACTCATCCTCATCCTATCTCCTCCTCATCCTCCACCTCCTCCTCATCCTATCCTCTTCCTCATCCTATCCTCGTCCTCATCCTCGTCCTATCCATGTCCTCATCCTCATCCTCATCCTCATCCTATCCTCATCCTCATCCTCATCCTATCCTCATCCTCATCCTCATCCTATCCTCATCCTCATCCTCATCCTATCCTCATCCTCATCCTCATCCTATCCTCATCCTCATCCTCATCCTATCCTCATCCTCATCCTCATCCTATCCTCATCCTCATCCTCATCCTATCCTCATCCTCATCCTCATCCTATCCTCATCCTCATCCTCATCCTATCCTCATCCTCATCCTCATCCTATCCTCATCCTCATCCTCATCCTATCCTCATCCTCATCCTCATCCCCAACCTCATCCTACCCTCCTTTTCATCCTCATCCTCATCCTCATTCTATACTTGTCGACATCCTATCCTCATCCTCATCCTCATCCTCACCCTACCCTCCTCTTCATCCTCATCCACATCCTCATCCTATCTTCGTCCTCATCCTCATCCTCATCTTCATCCTCATCCTCAACCCCATCCTCCTCCCCGTCGCAATACTATCCTAATCCTCATCCTCTTCCTCATCCTATCTTCGTCCTCATCCTCATCCTATCCTCATCCGAATCTTCATCCTTATCCGCATCCTCATCTTCATCCGCATCCTCATCCTCATCCTCATCCTCATCCTATCCTCGTCCTCTTCCTCATCTTATCCTCTTCCTAATCCTCATCCTGATGCTCATCCTACCCTCATCTTCATCCTCATCCGCTTCCTCATCCTGTCTTCGTCCTCATTCTCATCTTATCCTCATCTGCATCCTCATCCTCATCCGCATCCTAATCCTAATCGTCATCGTCATCCTAATCCTCATCCTATCCTCGTCCTCTTCCTCATCCTATCTTCGTCCGCATCATCATCCTCATCCTCATCCTTATCTTATCCTCCTCCTTATCCTCGTTCTATCCTCATCCTCATCCCATCTTCGTCGTCTTCCTAATCCCATCTTCGTCCTCACCCTCATCCTCATCGTATCCTAATCCTCATCCTCTTTCTCATCCTATCCTCGTTCTCATCCTAGCCTCGTTCTCATCCACATCATATCCTCATCCTCAGCCTCTTCCTATCCTCATCCAAATCCTCATCCTATCCTCATCCTCTTCCTCATCCTATCCTCATCCTCCATCCTCATCCTCATCCTCATCCTCATCCTCATCCCCGTCGCCATCCTATCCTCATCCTCATCCTCATCCTCATCCTCATCCTCTTCCTCATCCTTTCTCGTCCTCATCCTCATCCTATCCTCATCCCCTCTCATCCTCATCCTATCCTCCTCCTCATCCGCATCCTATCATCATCCTCAACCTCGTCCTCATCGTCATCCTATCCTCGTCCTCCTCCTCCTCCTCATCCTCATCCTCATCCTCATCCTATCCTCGTTCTCGTCCTCTTCCTCATCTTATCCTCATCCTCATCCTCATCCCCATGCTCATCCTACCCTCATATTCATCCTCATCTGCTTCCTCATCCTATCGTCGTCCTCATCCTCATCCTATCCTCATCCTCTTCCTCATCCTCATCCTAATCCTATCCTCCTCCATATCCTCATCCTCATCTTCATACTCATCCTCATCCTATCCTCCTCCTCATCCTCGTCCTATTCTCATCCTCATCCTATCCTCATCCTCATCCCATCTACGTCCTCACCCTCATCCTATCCTTATCCTCATCCCCATCTGCATCCTACCCTCCTCTTCATCCTCATCCTCTTCCTCATCCTATCTTCGTCCTCATCCTCTTCTTCATCCCATCCTATCTTCGTCCTCATCCTCTTCTTCATCCCATCCTATCTTCGTCCTCATCCTCTTCTTCATCCCATCCTATCTTCGTCCTCATCCTCTTCTTCATCCCATCCTATCTTCGTCCTCATCCTCTTCCTCATCCTATCCTCGTCCTCATCCTCATCCTCAGCCTATCCTCATCCTCATCCCATCTTCGTCCTCACCCTCATCCTATCCTCATTCTCATGCTCGTCCTCATCCTTTCCTCATCCCATCTTCGTCCTCATCCTCTTCTTCATCCCATCCTATCTTCGTCCTCATCCTCTTCCTCATTCTATCCTCATCCTCACCGTCATCCTATCTTCATCCTCATCCTATCCTCATCCTCATCCTCACCCTCATCCTGATCCTCATCCTCATCCTCACCCTCATCCTGATCCTCATCCTCATCCTCACCCTCATCCTGATCCTCATCCTCATCCTCACCCTCATCCTGATCCTCATCCTCATCCTCACCCTCATCCTGATCCTCATCCTCATCCTCACCCTCATCCTGATCCTCATCCTCATCCTCACCCTCATCCTGATCCTCATCCTCATCCTCACCCTCATCCTGATCCTCATCCTCATCCTCACCCTCATCCTGATCCTCATCCTCATCCTCACCCTCATCCTGATCCTCATCCTCATCCTCACCCTCATCCTGATCCTCATCCTCATCCTCACCCTCATCCTGATCCTCATCCTCATCCTCACCCTCATCCTGATCCTCATCCTCATCCTCACCCTCATCCTGATCCTCATCCTCATCCTCACCCTCATCCTGATCCTCATCCTCATCCTCACCCTCATCCTGATCCTCATCCTCATCCTCACCCTCATCCTGATCCTCATCCTCATCCTCACCCTCATCCTGATCCTCATCCTCATCCTCACCCTCATCCTGATCCTCATCCTCATCCTCATTCTCATCCTCATTCTCATCCTCATCCGCATTCGTATCCTCATCCGCATCTGCATCCTCATCCTCATCCTCATTCTCACCCTCATCCTCATCCACATCCTCATCCTCTTTCTCATCCTCATCCTCTTCCTCATCCTA
>NC_032013.1:16688729-16689784 GCF_001865875.1 Lupinus angustifolius | reverse complement strand
TACTCTTCATTCTCATCCTATCTTCGTCCTCATCCTCATCCTCATCCCTATCCTCATCATATCCTAATCCGCATCCTCATCCTCTTCGTCTTCCTCATCCTCATCCTCCAATTCCTCATCCTATCCTCATCCTCATCCTCCTCCTCATCCTATCCTCATCCTATCCTCATCCTTATCCACATTCTCCTCATCCTCCTCATCCTCATCCTATCCTCATCCTCATCCTCCTCCTCATCCTATCCTCATCCTATCCTCATCCTTATCCACATTCATCCTCATCCAAATTCAAATCACAATCCTAATCCTAATCCTAATTTTCATCCTCATCCTCATCCTCATCCCCATCCCCATCCTCATCCTATCCTCATCCTAATCCTCATCCTCATCCTCCTCCCATCTTCGTCCTCATCCTCTTCCTCTTCCTATCCTCGTCCTCATCTTCATCCTCATCCTCATCCTCATCCTCATCCTATCCTCCTCGTCTTCCTCATCCTATCTTCGTCTTCATCCTCATCCTCATCCTATGCTCATACTATCCTCATCCTCATCCTAATCCTCATCCTCATCCGCATACTCATCCTATCCTCTTCCTAGTCCTCATCCTATCTTAATCCTCTTCCTCCTCCTCTTCCTCGTCCAATCCTCCTCCTCATCCTCCTCCTCATCCTCATCCTATCCTCATCCTCATCCTCATCCTCATCCTCATCCTCGTCCTATCCTAATCCTCCTCCTCATCATCTTCCTCATCCTCCTCCTCATCCTACGTTCCTCTTCATCCTCATCCTCTTCCTCATCCTATCCTCCTCTTCCTCGTCCAATCCTCCTCCTCATCCTCATCCTCATCCTATCCTAATCCTCCTCCTCATCATCTTCCTCATCCTCCTCCTCATCCTACCTTCCTCTTCATCCTCATCCTATCTTCGTCCTCATCCGCATCCTCATCCTCATCCTCATCCTCATCATCTTCCTCATCCTTATCCTATCCTCATGCTATCCTCATCCACATTCTATCCACGTCCTCATCCTCACCCTCATCCTATCCTCATCCTGTCCTC
>NC_032013.1:16687904-16688629 GCF_001865875.1 Lupinus angustifolius | reverse complement strand
TCCTCCTCCTCATCCTCATCCTATCCTCGTTCTCATCCTCATCCTCATCCTATCCTCATACTATCCTCATCCTCATCTTCATCCTCATCAGTATACTCATCCTATCCTCCTCCTCATCCTCATCCTATCTTAATCCTCTTCCTCATCCTCTTCCTCGTCCAATCCTCCTCCTCATCCTCATCCTATCCTCATCCTCATCTTCATCCTCATCAGTATACTCATCCTATCCTCCTCCTCATCCTCATCCTATCCTCATCCTCATCTTCATCCTCATCAGTATACTCATCCTATCCTCCTCCTCATCCTCATCCTATCCTCATCCTCATCTTCATCCTCATCAGTATACTCATCCTATCCTCCTCCTCATCCTCATCCTATCCTAATCCTCATCCTCATCCTCATCCTCCTTTTCATCCTCCTCATCCTACCCTCCTCTTCATCCTCATCCTTATCCTCATCATCTTCCTCATCCTTATCCTATCCTCATGTTATTTTCATCCACATTCTATCCTCGTCCCGATCCTCACCCTCATTCTATCCTCATCCTCATCCTCATCCAATCCTCCTCCTAATCCTCATCCCATCCTCATCCTATCCTCTTCATATCTTCATCCCCATCCTCATCCTCATCCTCATCCTCATCCTCATCCTATCCTCATCCGCATCCGCATCCTCATCATCATCATCATCCTTATCCTATCGTCATCCTCCTCCTCCTCCTCCTC
>NC_032013.1:16686800-16687804 GCF_001865875.1 Lupinus angustifolius | reverse complement strand
CCTCATCCTCATCCTCATTCTCGTCCTCATCCTATCCTCCTCCTCATGCTCGTCCTATCCTCATCCTCATCCTCATCCTCATCAGCATACTCATCCTATCCTCCTCCTCATTGTTATCCTATCTTAATCCTCTTCCTCATCCTCTTCCTTGTCCAATCTTCCTCCTCTTCCTCGTCCAATCCTCCTCCTCCTCCTAATCATATCCTCATCCTCATCCTCATCCTATCCTCATCCTCATCCTCCTCTTCCTCCTCCTCATCCTACCTTCCTCTTCATCCTCATCCTCTTCCTCATTCTATCTTCGTCCTCATCCTCATCCTCATCCTCATCCTCATCTTATCCTCATCCTCATCCTATCCTCATCCTCATCCTCATCCTCATCCTTATCCTCATCCTCCTCCTCTTCCTCTTCCTCATCCTCATCCCCATCCCCATCCTCATCCTATCCTCATCCTAATCCTCATCCTCATCCTCATCCCATCTTCGTCCTCATCCTCTTCCTAATCCTATCCTCGTCCTCATCCTCATCCTCATCCCCATCCTTATCCTATCCTCCTCCTCTTCCTTATCCTATACTCGTCCACATCCTCATCCTCATCCTATCCTCATCCTCCTACTTATCCTATTCTCTTCCTAGTCCTCATCCTATCTTAATCCTCTTCCTCATCCTCTTCCTCGTCCAAACCTCCTCCTCATCCTCACCCTATCGTCATCCTCATCCTCATCCTCATCCTATCCTAATCCTCATGCTCAACCTATTCCTCCTCTTCCTCCTCCTCATCCTACCTTCCTCTTCATCCTCATCCTCATCCTCTTCCTTATCTTCGTCCTCATCCTTATCCTCGTCCTCATCCTCATCATTTTCCTCATCCTTGTCCTATCCTCATGCTATTCTCATCCACATTCTATCCTCGTCCTCATCCTCACCCTCATTCTATCCTCATCGTCATCCTCATCCTATCCTCCTCCTAATCCTCATCCTATCCTCATCCTATCCTCATCCT
>NC_032013.1:16685406-16686700 GCF_001865875.1 Lupinus angustifolius | reverse complement strand
CTCATCCTATCCTCCTCCTCATCCTCATCCTATCTTAATCCTCTTCCTCATCCTCTTCCTCGTCCAATCCTCCTCCTCATCCTAATCCTATCCTCATCGTCATCCTCATCCTATCCTCGTCCTCCTCCTCATCCTCCTCTTCCTCCTCCTCATCCTACCTTCCTCTTCTTCCTCATCCTCTTCCTCATCCTATCTTCGTCCTCATCCTCATCCTCATCTTATCCTCATCCTCAATCTAATCTTATCCTCATCCTCATCCTCATCCTCATCCTCATCCTCATCCTCATCCTCATCCTCATCCTCATCCTCATCGTCATTCTCATCCTCTTCCTCATCCTCATCCCCATCCCCATCTTCAACCTATCCTCATCCAAATCCTCGTCCTCATCCTCTTCCTCATCCTATCCTCGTCCTCATCCTCATCCTCATCCTCATCCTATCCTCCTCCTCTTCCTCATCCTATCCTCGTCCAGATCCTCATCCTCATCCTATCCTCATCCGCATACTCATCATATCCTCTTCCTAGTCCTCATCCTATCTTAATCCTCTTCCTCATCCTCTTCCTTGTCCAATCCTCCTCCTCATCCTCATCCTATCCTCATCCTTATCCTCATCATATCCTCATCCTCTTCCTCATCCCATTTTCGTCCTCACGCTCATCCTATCCTCAGCGTCCTCCTACCCTCCTCCTCATCCTATCCTCATCCTATCCTCATCCTCATCCTCATCCTATCCTCACCCTCATCCTCCTCCTTCTGCTCCTCCACATCCTATCCTCATCCTCATCCTCGTCCTCATCGTCATCCTCATCCTCATCCTCATCCTCATCCTCATCCTCATCCTCATCCTCATCCTCATCCTCATCCTATCCTCATGCTATCTTCATCCTCATTCTATCATCGTCCTCATCCTCACCCTCATCCTCATCATATCCTCATCCTCATCCTATCCTCCTCCTCATCCTATCCTCATCCTACCCTCCTCTTGATCCTCATCCTATCTTCGTCCTCATTTTCCTCCTATCCTCATCCTCATCCTCATTCTCATCCTCATCCTATCCTCATCCTCATCCCCATTCTCATCCCCATCCTCATCCTATCCTAATCCTCATCCTCATCCTCTACCTCATCCTCGTCCTCATCGTCATCGTTATCCTCATCCTCATCCTCATCCTCATCCTATCCTGATCCTGATCCTATCCTCGTCATCATCCTCATCCTATCCTCATCTGCATCCTCATGCTCATCCTCGTCCTCATCCTCTTCCTCATCCTCATCCTATCCTCATCCTCATC
>NC_032013.1:16685075-16685306 GCF_001865875.1 Lupinus angustifolius | reverse complement strand
CTATCCTCATCCTCATCCTATCCTCATCCTCATCCTATCCTCCTTCTCATCCTATCCTCGTCCTACCCTCCTTTTGATCCTCATCCTATCTTCGTCCTCATTTTCCTCCTATCCTCATCCTCATCCTATCCTCATCCTCATCCCCATCCTCATCCTACCCTCCTCTTCATCCTCATCACTTCCTGATCCTAACTTCTTACTCATCCTCGTCCTATCATCTTCCTCATCCTC
>NC_032013.1:16683557-16684975 GCF_001865875.1 Lupinus angustifolius | reverse complement strand
CTCATCCTCATCATATCCTCATCCTCATCCTATCCTCCTCCTCATCCTCGTCCTATCCTCATCCCCATCCTATCCTCATCCTCAACCCATCTTCGTGCTCATCCTCTTCCTAATCCCATCTTTGTCCTCACCCGCATCCTATCCTCATCCTCATCCGGTCCTCCTTCTCATCCTATCGTCATCCTCATCCTCATCCTCATCCTCATTGTATCCTCATCATGATCCTATCCTCGTCCTCATCCTATCCTCATACTCATCCTCATCCTCATCCTATCCTCCTCCTCCTCATCCTATCCTCCTCCTCCTCCTCATCCTATCCTCCTCCTCCTCCTCATCCTATCCTCCTCCTCCTCCTCATCCTATCCTCCTCCTCCTCCTCATCCTATCCTCCTCCTCCTCCTCATCCTATCCTCCTCCTCCTCCTCATCCTATCCTCCTCCTCCTCCTCATCCTATCCTCCTCCTCCTCCTCATCCTATCCTCCTCCTCCTCCTCATCCTATCCTCCTCCTCCTCCTCATCCTATCCTCCTCCTCCTCCTCATCCTATCCTCCTCCTCCTCCTCATCCTATCCTCCTCCTCCTCCTCATCCTATCCTCCTCCTCCTCCTCATCCTATCCTCCTCCTCCTCCTCATCCTATCCTCCTCCTCCTCCTCATCCTATCCTCCTCCTCCTCCTCATCCTATCCTCCTCCTCCTCCTCATCCTATCCTCCTCCTCCTCCTCATCCTATCCTCCTCCTCCTCCTCATCCTATCCTCCTCCTCCTCCTCATCCTATCCTCCTCCTCCTCCTCATCCTATCCTCCTCCTCCTCCTCATCCTATCCTCCTCCTCCTCCTCATCCTATCCTCCTCCTCCTCCTCATCCTATCCTCCTCCTCCTCCTCATCCTATCCTCCTCCTCCTCCTCATCCTATCCTCCTCCTCCTCCTCATCCTATCCTCCTCCTCCTCCTCATCCTATCCTCCTCCTCCTCCTCATCCTATCCTCCTCCTCCTCCTCATCCTATCCTCCTCCTCCTCCTCATCCTATCCTCCTCCTCCTCCTCATCCTATCCTCCTCCTCCTCCTCATCCTATCCTCCTCCTCCTCCTCATCCTATCCTCCTCCTCCTCCTCATCCTATCCTCCTCCTCCTCCTCATCCTATCCTCCTCCTCCTCCTCATCCTATCCTCCTCCTCCTCCTCATCCTATCCTCCTCCTCCTCCTCATCCTATCCTCCTCCTCCTCCTCATCCTATCCTCATTCTCATCCGCATCCTATCCTCATCATATCCTCATCCTAATCCTATCCCCATCCTCATCCTGCCCTCTTCTTCACCCTCATCCTCATCCTCACCCTCATCCTATTCTCATCCTCATCCCCATTCCCATCCTCATCCTCATCCTCATTCTCATCCTCATCCTATCCTCATCCTCATC
>NC_032013.1:16683109-16683457 GCF_001865875.1 Lupinus angustifolius | reverse complement strand
TCCTCCTATCCTCATCCTCATCCTCATCCTCGTCCTCATCCATATCCTCATCCTCATCGTCATCCTCTTTCTCATCCTACGCTTATCCTCATCCTTTTCCTCATCCTCTTTCTCATCCTATGCTTATCCACATCCTTTTCCTCATCCTCATCCTCATCCTCATCCTCATCTTCACCCTCATCCATATCCTCATCCTCATCCTATCCTCATCCACAACCACATCCTCATCCTCCTCCATATTCTCATCTTCATCCCATCCTAATCCTTATCGTCATCCTCATCCTCATCCTCTTCCACATTCTTATCCTCATCCTTATCCTCATCCTCATCCTCATCCTATCCTCATCC
>NC_032013.1:16682713-16683009 GCF_001865875.1 Lupinus angustifolius | reverse complement strand
CCTCATCCTCATCCTCATCCTATCCTCTTCCTCATCCTCATCCCCATCCTCATCCTATCCTCATCCTCATACTCCTTATCTTATCCTCATCCTCATCCTCATTGTATCCTCACCCTCATCCTCATCCTATCCTCATCCTCATCCTCATTATATCCTCATCCTCTTCCTCTGTCTCATCCTATCCTCATCCTCATCCTCATCATATCCTCAGCCTCTTCCTCATTCTTTTCCTCATCCTATCCTCGTCCTTATCGTCATCCTATCCTCATCCTCATCCCCATCCTCATCCTACCCTC
>NC_032013.1:16681755-16682613 GCF_001865875.1 Lupinus angustifolius | reverse complement strand
TATCCTATCCTCATCCTCATCCTATCCTCCTCCTCATCCCCATACTATCCTCATCCCCATCCTCATCCTCATCATATCCTCATCCTCATCCTATCCTCATCTTCATCCTCATCCTCCTCCTACTCCTCATTGTATCCTCATCTTCATCCTCATCCTATCCTCGTCCTATTCCTATCCTCATAGTCATCCTCATCCCCGACCTCATCCTACCTTCCTCTTCATCCTCATCCTATCCTCATCCTCATCCTATCCTCATCCCTATCCTCTTCCTTATCCTCATCCTCATCCTATCCTCATCTTCCTCCTCCTCCTCCTCCTACTCCTCCTCCTCCTCCTCCTACTGCTGATCCTATCCTCATCCTCATCCTCATCCTATTCTAATCCTCATCCTCATCCTCATCCTATCCTCATCCTCTTTCTCATATTATCCTCGTCCTCATCCTCGTCATATCCTCAACCTCTTCCTCATTCTCTTCCTCATCCTATCCTCGTCCTTATCGTCATCCTATCTTTATCCTGATCCTATCCTCATCCTCATCCTATCCTTGTCCTCAACCTCATCCTATCCATGTCCTCATCCTCATCCTCATCCTCATATTTTCCTCATCCTCATCCTCCTCCTCCTCATCCTCCTCCTCCTTCTCATCCTATTGTCATCGTCATCCTCATCCTATCACCGTCCTCATCCGCATCCTATCCATGTCCTCATCTGCATCCTCTGCCTCATCCTATCCTCATCCTCATCCTATCCTATCCTCATCCTCATCCTCATCATATCCTCGTCCTCTTCCTCACCCTCATCCTATCCTCATCATCTTCCTTAACCTATCTAGGTCCTCATCCTCATCCTCATCCTCA
>NC_032013.1:16679080-16681655 GCF_001865875.1 Lupinus angustifolius | reverse complement strand
CCTCATCCTCATCCTCATCCTCATCCTCATCCTCATCCTCATCCTCATCCTCATCCTCATCCTCATCCTCATCCTCATCCTCATCCGCATCCGCATCCTCATCCTCATCCTCATCCATATCCTCATCCTCATCCTCATCTTATCCTCATCGTCATCCTCTTCCTCATCCTACGCTTATCCTCATACTTATCGTCATCCTCATTTTCATCCTCATCTTCATCCTCGTCCTCATCCTCATCCTCATCCATATCCTCATCCTTATCCTATCCCCATCGACATCCACATCCTTATCCTCATCCTCCTCCATATCCCCATCCTCATCCTCCTCCTCCTCCTAATCCTATCATAACCCTCATCCTCATCCTCATCCCCTTCCTCATCCTATCCTTATCCTCGTCCTATACTCATCCTCTTCCTCATCCAATCCTCGTCCTCATCCTCATCATATCGTCATCCTCATACTCATCCTCATCCTCTTCCTCATCCTCTCCCTCATCATATCCTCATCCTATCCAAATCCCCATCCTCATCCTCATCCATATCCTCATACTCATCCTCATCCTATTCTCATCCTCTTCCTTATCGTCATCTTCGTCCTCCTCTCTTCCTCATCCTATCCTCGTCCTCATCCTCATCATATCCTCGTCCTCATCCTCTTCCTCATCCTGTCCCTCATCCTATCCTCATCCTATCCTCCTCCTCATCATATCCTCTTCCTCAAGTTCATCCTCATCCTATCCTCATCCTCATCTTATCCTCCTCCTCATCCGCATTCTCATCCTCATCCACATCCTCATCCATATTCTCATCCTATCCTCATCCTCATCCTCTTCCTCATCTTATCCTGATCCTCATCCTCATCCTCTAACAAATCCTCATCGTATCCTCATCCCATCCTCATCCTCATTCTCATCCTCATCCTCATCCTCATCCTCTTCTGATACAATCTTCGTCCTCATCCTCATCCTATCCTCATCCTCTTCCTAATCCTATCCTCATCCTCATCCTATGCTAATCCTCATCCTTATCCTCACCCTCTTCCTCATCCTATCCTTGTCCTCGTCCTCATCCCCATCATATCCTCATGCTCATCCTCATCCTGATCCTCATCCTATCCTAATCCTGATCCTCATCCTATCCTCCTCTTCATCCTCATCCTATCCTCATCCTCCTCCTATCCATATACTCATCCAACTCCTCATCCTCCTTCTCCTCCTCATCCTATCCTCATCCTCATCCTCTTCCTCATCCTATCCACGTCCTCATCCTCATCCTATCCATGTCCTCATCCTCATCCTGTCCTCATCCTCATCCTCTCCCCATCCTCATCCTGCCCTCCTCTTCATCCTCATCCTCATCCTCATCCTCATCCTATCTTCGTCCTCATCCTCATCCTTATCCTATCCTCTTACTCATCCTCATCCATATCCTCATCCTCATCTTATCCTCATCGTCATCCTCTTTCTCATCCTACGCTTATCCTCATCCTTTTCCTCATCCTCTTTCTCATCCTACGCTTATCCTCATCCTTTTCCTCATCCTCTTTCTCATCCTACGCTTATCCTCATCCTTTTCCTCATCCTCTTTCTCATCCTACGCTTATCCTCATCCTTTTCCTCATCCTCATCCTCATCCTCATCCTCATCCTCATCTTCACCCTCATCCATATCCTCATCCTCATCCTCATCCTATCCTCATCCACAACCACATCCTCATCCTCGTCCATATTCTCATCTTCATCCTCATCCTATCCTCATCCCCTTCCTTATCCTCATCCACCTCCTCATCCTATCCTCATCCTCAACCTCATCCTCATCCTATGCTCATCATCTTGCTTATCCTCCTCCTCATCCTCCACCTAATCCTATCCTCATCCTCATCCTCATCGAATCCTTATCCTCATCCTATACTCATCCTCTTCCTCATCCTATCCTCATCCTCGTCATATCCTCATCCTCTTCCTCATCCTCTCCCTAATCCTATCCTCATCCTATCGAAATCATCATCCTCATCCTCATCCATATCCTTATCCTCATCCTGTTCCTTATCTTCCTCCTCGTCCTCCTCCTAATCCTATCCTCATCCCCATCCTCATCCCACCCTTATCCTCATCCTATACTCATCCTCTTCCTCATCCTATCCTCGTCCTCAACCTCATCATATCCTCGTCCTCAACCTCATCATATCCTCATCCTCATTCTATCCTCCTCCACATCCTATCCTCATCCTCATTCTCATCGTCATCCACATCCTCTTCCTCATCCTCATCCTCATCCTATCCTGATCCTCATCCTCGTCCTCATCAAAATCCTCATCCTATCCTCATCCTATCCTCATCCTCATCCTCATCCTCATCCTCTTCTTGATACAATCTTCGTCCTCATCCTCCTCCTAATCCTATCCTCATCCTCATCCCCATCCTCATTCTATCCTAATCCTCATCCTTCTCCTCATCCCATCTTCATCCTCTTCCTCATCCTATCCTCGTCCACGTCCTCATCCTCATGACATCCTCATCCTCATCCTCACCCTCAATCTCATCCTCATCCTCATCCTATCCTCATCCTCATCCTCA
>NC_032013.1:16678751-16678980 GCF_001865875.1 Lupinus angustifolius | reverse complement strand
CTTCATCCTATCCAAATCCTCATCCTCGTCCTCATCCTCATCTTCATCCTCGCCCTAATCCTATCATCCTCCTCATCCTCATCCTCCTCCTCCAATTCCTCATCTTATCCTCATCCTCTTCCTCATCCTATCCTCGTCCTCATCCTATCCTCATCCTCATCCTATCGCCATTCTTCTCCTCCTCCTCATCCTCATCCTATCCTTATCCTCATCCTCCTCCTCCTCCTCC
>NC_032013.1:16677752-16678651 GCF_001865875.1 Lupinus angustifolius | reverse complement strand
CATCCTCATCCTCATGCTCATCCTAATCCTATCCTCATCCTCATCCTCATCCTATCCTCATCCTCATCTTCCTCCTTCTCATCCTACCTTCCTCTTCATCCTTATCCTCTTCCTCATTCTATCTTCGTCCTCATCCTCATCCTCATCCTCATCCTCATCCTCATCCTCATCCTCATCCTCATCCTCATCCTCATCCTCATCCTCATCCTCATCCTCATCCTCATCCTCATCCTCATCCTCATCCTCATCCTCATCCTCATCCTCATCCTCATCCTCATCCTCATCCTCATCCTCATCCTCATCCTCATCCTCATCCTCATCCTCATCCTCATCCTCATCCTCATCCTCATCCTCATCCTCATCCTCATCCTCATCCTCATCCTCATCCTCATCCTCATCCTCATCCTCATCCTCATCCTCATCCTCATCCTCATCCTCATCCTCATCCTCATCCTCATCCTCATCCTCATCCTCATCCTCATCCTCATCCTCATCCTCATCCTCATCCTCATCCTCATCCTCATCCTCATCCTCCTTCTCGTCCTCATCCTATCCTCATCCTCATCCTCATCCCCATCCTCATCCTACCCTCCTCTTCATCCTCATCCTCTTCCTCATCCTATCCTCATCCTCATCCTAATCCTATCCTCATCCTCATCCTCATCCTATCCTCCTCCTCATCCTCATCCTGCTCCCCGTCCTCATCCCCATCTTCATCCTATCCTAATCCTAATCCTCATCCTCATCCTCATCTTATCCTCATCCTCATCCTCATCCTAACCTCATCCCCCTCCTCCTCCTCGTCATCTTATCCTCGTCCTCATTCTATCCTAATCCTCATCCTCATCCTCGTCCTCCTCATCCTCCTCATCCTCATCCTCATCCTATCCTCCTCCTCA
>NC_032013.1:16677123-16677652 GCF_001865875.1 Lupinus angustifolius | reverse complement strand
TGGGTTCATATCATCCCCTCCTTCTTGGAGTGAATTCGACCTCAAATCAAAGTCTTCATCACCTGCATCAAAAAGAGAAAAGTTAGCAACATTAAATGTGGCACTAATATTGCCATACTCACCTGGTAAGTCCAATTTGTAGGCATTATTGTTGATTCTTCCTAGGACACGAAATGGGCCCTCCCCCTTGGGCCCTGGTTTAGATCTCCTTTGAGAACGAAAACTCTCCTTTCTCATATGGACCTTGACCTAGTCTCCTGGATCAAACATTATTGCTCCTCGCCTATTGTTTTCCTGTTTGGCATGACTTTTTGTCTTCTTTTTAATTTGGGAGTTGACTTGCTCATGTAGTTTCTTCCCCCCATTTGGTATCTCCTTGGGGAATATATCATCGGATACCTGCAAAAAATCTTGAACAAATTTAGGCAGCCCAATATCATTTGTAGTGTTAGTGTTTAGACGAAATTTCCTACAATGGAGTAGGTACATGGGTGGCTTAGACAACAAAGCACCCTTTATCTCCCCTTTT
>NC_032013.1:16676275-16677023 GCF_001865875.1 Lupinus angustifolius | reverse complement strand
CTCATCCTATCCTTATCCTCATCCTCTTCCACATTCTTATCCTCATCCTCATCCTCATCCTATCCTCACCCTCATCCTCATCATCATCTTATCCTCATCCTCTTCCTAATCCTCATCCTCATTCTCATTCTTATCCTCAGCGTATCTTCATCCTCTTCCTATCCTCTTCCTCATCCTCATTCTCATCCTCCTCCAATCCTCATCCTCGTCCACATCCTCATTCTAATCCTCATCCTCTTCCTCATCCTCATCCTCATCCTCTTCCTCATCCTCATCCTATCCTCATCCTCATCGTCTTCCACATCCTCATACTATCCTCATCCTCACCCTCATCCTCATCTACGTCCCCACCCTCTTCCTACTCTCATCCTCCTGCTATCCTCATCCTCGTCCTCATCCTATCCTCATCCTCATGTTCGTCCTCGTCCTATTCTCATCTTCATCCTCATCCTAGCCTCATAGGCATTCTCGTCCTCATCCTCATCCTCTTCCTCATCCTCATGCTCATTCTCATCTTTATCCTCATCCTCATCCTCATACTCATCCTCATCCAGACCTCATCCTCATCCTATCCTATCCTCATCCTCGTGCTCATCCACATCTTATCCTTATCCTCATTCTCGTCCTCATCCTCATCCTCATCCTATCCTCATCCTCATCTCATCCTCATCCTCATCCACATTTCATCCTATCCTCATCCTCATCCTCATCCTCATCCACTTCCTCATCCTCATCCTATCCTCATCCT
>NC_032013.1:16675287-16676175 GCF_001865875.1 Lupinus angustifolius | reverse complement strand
TCGTCCTCATCCTCTTCCTCATCCTCATCCTGTCCTCATCCTCATCTTATCCTCATCCTTATCCTCATCCACATCTCATCCTATCCTCATTCTCATCCTCATCCTAATCCTATCCTCATCCTCATCGTCCTCCTCATCCTATCCTCGTCCTCATTCTCATCCTATCCTCGTCCTCATCCACATCCTATCCTCATCCTCATGCTTGTCCTCATCCTATCCTCGTGCTCATCCTATCCTCATCCTAATCCTCTTCCTCAACCTCATCCTATCCTCATCATCTTCCTCATCCTCATCCTATGCTCATCCTCTTTCTCATCCTCATCCTATCCTCGTCCTCTTCCTCATCTTATCCTATCCTATCATCTTCCTCATCCTGATTCTCGTCCTCATCCTATCCTCATCCTCATCTTGATTCTCGTCCTCAGCCTATCCTCATCCTCCTCCTCTTCCTCATCCTCATGCTCTTCCTCATCCTCATCCTATCCTCATCCTCATTCTCGTCCTCATCCTATCCTCATCCTCTTCCTCATCCTCATCCTCATCCTTATCCTCTTCCACATCCTCCTCCTCATCCTATCCTAAATCTAATCCAATCTTCATCCTATCCTATCCTCATCCTCATCCACATCCTATCCTCATGCACATTCTCGTCGTCATCCGATCCTCATCCTCATTCTCGTCCTCATCTAATGCTCATCCTCATTCTCTTGCACATCTTCGTTCTCGTCCTCATCCTATCCTCATCCTATTCCTCTTCCTCATCCTCATCCTCTTCCACATTCTAAACCTGATCCTGATCCTCATCCTATCCTATCCTCATCCTATCCTATCCTCATCCTCATCCTATCCTATCCTCATCCTCATCCTCATCCTCATCCTCCTCATCCT
>NC_032013.1:16674898-16675187 GCF_001865875.1 Lupinus angustifolius | reverse complement strand
TCCACATCCTCATCCTATCCTCATCCTCACCCTCATCCTCATCCACTTCCTCATCCTCCTCCTACCCTCATCCTCCTCCTCACCCTAATCCTCATTCTCATTCTCGTATTCATCCTATCCTCATCCTCTTGTTCATCCTCATCCTCTTGTTCATCCTCATCCTCATCCTATCATCATCCTTATTCTCGTCCTCATCCACATCCTCATCCTCTTCCACATTCTCATAATCATCCTATCCTCATCCTCTTACTCATTCACATCCTATCCTCATCCTCATTCTCGTCCTCAT
>NC_032013.1:16674505-16674798 GCF_001865875.1 Lupinus angustifolius | reverse complement strand
TTCCTCATCCTCATCCTATCCTCATCCTCATCATCATCCTTATCCTCATCTTCATCCACTTCCTTAGCCTCATCCTATCCTCATCCTCATCCTCAACCTCATCCTATCATCAACCTAATCCTCATCCACATCCTATCCTCAACCTCATTCTCGTCCTCATCCTATCCTCATCCTCATCCTCATCCTCATGCTCGTCCTCATCCTCATGCTCGTCCTCATCCTCTACCTCATGCTCACCCCTCTTCCTCTTCCTCATCCTCATCCTATCCTCATCCTTATCCTCATTCTCGTCC
>NC_032013.1:16674194-16674405 GCF_001865875.1 Lupinus angustifolius | reverse complement strand
CTCATCCTCATCCACTTCCTCATCCTCATCCTCATCCGCATCATCATCCTCATCCTCATGCTCATCCTATCCTAATGCTCATCCCCCTCGCCATCCTATCCTCATCCTCATCCTATTCTCCTCGTCCTCATCCACATCCTCATCGTCATCCTCATCCTATCCTCATCCTCTTCCAGATTCTCATCCTCATCCTATGCTCATCCTCATCCTC
>NC_032013.1:16673238-16674094 GCF_001865875.1 Lupinus angustifolius | reverse complement strand
GGATGAGGACGATGATAGGATGAGGAGGAGGAGGATGAGAGGGAGGAGTATAGGTGATACGAACCGGCCTAGCCTAAGTTCTGAGTCAAGTGGCAAGAGAGGTCAAGAGGGTCATATGACTAGGGCCATAGCCAAATCAAGACTCCTTCAGTTCACAATGGACTCAATTGACCCTAGAGATTACATAGGGAAAGGGCAAGTAATCAAGGCTTTCCATTCAAAGGAGGCGTGTGAATCCTTGGATAATCTTCACCTCTTCAATTTAGATTTGCAAGGAACAAAAGGCAATCAGCTCATTCAAATATGAATTCAATCAATTATGAACTTTCCTTTTCAAGCATTTTTTAATTGAAGAATCCGTCCATATCAAGGCACATTCAAGCTGTCCAAATAAAATAAGCACATGGGTAAATAAATTCAAGGGAATTCGGCCAACATCAAATACCAAAATAACTCAGCCATTAAACTCATTTAATTACATGTTTTTAATTAGGATTTCAATTTCCAAATTAGGACTAGTCAAATTTCCCTATTTATGTATTCCTTTTCAGCATGAATGGATTAAGTTGAATTTGAGATAAAAATCTAAGTGTTTAGTTGAGAATTTCTCCTTGTGGCGAATACCTTGTTCTTATCAAGGAGTTATCCTTGTGGCGAATACCTTGTTCTTTTCAAGCATCCTTGCTTGTGGCACACTACATTGGCTTATCAAGAATCCTTTGCTTGTGGCGCTTCATCATCATTCTTTTTCCATTTCCCTAGTGCCTCACGCACAACACAAATCCCTTTTCAATTCTATACACATCAAACCGTGACCATACCTTCCACAACTCATCTTTAACGTCATGAACTTCAT
>NC_032013.1:16668827-16673138 GCF_001865875.1 Lupinus angustifolius | reverse complement strand
AAAAGAACCATTAACATCAAAACCGAATTTGAGATTCCAAACTTAAAATTTTCAAGCTAAAAACGATCCAAAATAAAGACAGCCTTAAAGAGGTTTCCATCAAGTGGTATCCGAGCTAGTTTTGGCTTAAAAAATGTCTAGTCCAGAAAGGAGCCCCACAATTTCCCCAAGGATAGCCTCTTTGACCGCAACACTCCAAAACATGATGAATGCCCAATTCCAAACACTTCAAAGACAATTGGAGGATTTGAGAATTCATTATGATAGGAGGTTTGATGAGAGACATGGTGACTCAAGTGGCTGTCAAAGAAGGAGAAGGAGGAGACCTAGATGGGAGAGGCCGAGAGGAGAGGAGGCAAAGTGATAGGCACAACTCTTCAAGTGCCTATGATAGTGAGAGGAAGAGAAGGCATAGAGATCATACACATAATGATCAAAACCGTGGCCACACTAGTCCAAACCGTGAGCAGGGAAGGAACCTAGATGGAGTCAAGATCAAAGTCCCTAGCTTTGTGGGGATGAGTGATCCAGAGGCTTATCTTGAATGGGAATTAAAGATGGAACAAGTCTTTGATTGCCATCATTATTCAAAGGAAAAACAAGTGAAGGGGGCGGCCCTTGAATTTAAGGAGTATGCCATGGTGTGGTGGGATCAGTTTCAGAAAGATAGAAGGAGGTGCGGAGATGTAGCCATAGACACATGGGCAGAAATGAAAATGGTAATGAGGAAGAGGTTTGTACCTCGTTCTTTCCAAAGAGATGTGCACAACAAGCTACAAAGACTCACCCAAGGATCCCAAACCGTGGATGAATACTTCAAGGCCATTGAGCTGGCCTTGCTAAGGTCCAACCTCAATGAGGACCGAAAGGCAATAATGGCTTGGTTCCTTCATGGGTTGAATCCAGAAATTCAAGATGTGGTGGAGTTGCAACCTTATGTGGAACTTGAGGATTTGGTACAAAAGGCCATGAAAGTGGAGCAACAAATCAGGAGGAAGAAGTCTAAGTATTCCTCTTGCACCTCAAAATTCCAATCTTGGAAGGATGAGACAAAGAAGGATGGCTCTAAAGACAAGGAGGCCGTGAGCACACAAAAGCCAAACCAACCAGCCATGGAGACCAATACAAAAACTAGAAATGTGAAGTGTTTCAAGTGCCTTGGCCATGGTCACATTGCCTCACAATGTCCTACAAAGAGGACAATGGTTATCACTAATGGTGTTGTGAATCATCTAGTGAGGAGGAGTCTGATGAGGATGTTTTCATGCCTGAAGGTGATATCTTAATGATTAGGAGGCTCTTGGGCAGCCAAGTCAAAAGGAATGAGGAGGGCCAAAGGTTCAACCTATTTCATTCAAGGTGTTTGGTCCAACGAAAGGTGTGCACTTTGATTATTGATGGAGGTAGATGTGCCAATGTGGTTAGTCAAAGGTTAGTATCAAAACTAAACCTGGTGACTAAACCACACCCCTCTCCTTACCAACTCCAGTGGTTAAGTGAGATAGGGGAAATGGCAAGGATGAGACAAAGAAGGATGGCTCTAAAGACAAGGAGGCCGTGAGCACACAAAAGCCAAACCTACCAGCCATGGAGACCAATACAAAAACTAGAAATGTGAAATGTTTCAAGTGCCTTGGCCATTGTCACATTGCCTCACAATGTCCTACAAAGAGGACAATGGTTATCACTAATGGTGTTGTTGAGTCCCAATCCGAATCATCTTGTGAGGAGGAGTTTGATGATGATGTTTTCATGCATGAAGGTGATATCTTAATGATTAGGAGGCTCTTGGGCAGCCAAGTCAAAAGGAATGAGGAGGGCCAAAGGTTCAACCTATTTCATTCAAGGTGTTTGATCCAAGGAAAGGTGTGCACCTTAATTATTGATGGAGGTAGCTGTGCCAATGTGGTTAGTCAAAGGTTAGTGTCAAAACTAAACCTTGAGACTAAACCACACCCCTCTCCTTACCGACTCCAATGGTTAAGTGAGATAGGGGAAATGGTGGTGGATAGGCAAGTCTTGGTTCCCTTCTCCATAGGGAAGTATGAGGATGAGGTCTTATGTGATGTGGCTCATATGGAGGCTAGCCATATCTTGTTTGGGAGACCATGGCAATTTGATAAGAGGACTAGCCATGATGGTTTTACCAACAAGATAACTTTCATGCACAAGGGGTACAAGGTGGTGTTAGCCCCTTTATCTCTAAAGCAAGTTAGTGCTGACCAAAAAATGCTGAGGGAAAAAATACAAGAGGAGAAAAAAAAGAGTGAAGTTGAATAGAAAGTGGTGACCGAGCCTAAGTTTGAGATTATACATCCCCCTAAGGATGGAAGTATTTTTTCTACACTTAGCCATTCCTTGCAAGATCATGGCACGGTTGGAAGGAAAGGTAAGGGTGATGCAAATTCGAGGTCGAATTCACTCGAAGGGGGAGGTGATGATATAAACCAGCCTAGGCCAAGTTCTAAGTCAAGTGGCAAGAGAGGTCAAGAGGGTCCTATGACTAGGGCCAAAGCCAAATCAAGACTCCTTAAGGTCACAAAGGACTCAATTGACCCTGGAGATTACATGGGGAAAGGGCATTTATGCCCTTAGATGTTATATGGTAGTTGTTTTATTTTATTGCAAGAATAAGTGGGATTAATTCTCATGGATCTGATGAGGATGAGGATGAGGATGAGGATTAGGATAGGATGAGGATGGGGATGAGGATGAGGATGACGATGAGGACGAGGATGAGGAGGAGGATAGGATGAGGATGAGGATACGATGAGGACCACGATAGGATGAGGAGTAGTAGGATAGGACGAGGACGAGGATGAGGATGAGGATGAGGAAGAGGATGAGGATGAGGATGAGGAAGAGGATATATGAGGATGAGGACGAGTGTAGGATGACGATTGGATGAGGATAAGGATGAGGATGAGGATTAGGATAGGATGAGGGATGAGGGTAGGATGAGGATGAGGATAGGATGAGGAAGAGGATGAGGATCAGGATATGAAGAGGATGAAGACGAGGACAGGATGTGTAAGAAGTTGAGGATAAGGATGAGGATAGGATTGGGATGAGGATGAAGAAGAGGATGAGGATGAGGATAGGATGAGGAAGAGGATGAGGATCAGGATATGAAGAGGATGAAGACGAGGACAGGATGTGTAAGAAGTTGAGGATAAGGATGAGGATAGGATTGGGATGAGGATGAAGAAGAGGATGAGGATGAGGATAGGATGAGGAAGAGGACGAGGATATGAAGAGGATGAGGATGAGGATAGGATGAGGAAAAGGATGAGGATATGAAGAGGATGAGGATGAGGATGACGATAGGATGAGGGTGAGCACGACGATGGGATGAGGAAGAAGATGAGGACGAAGATGGGATGAGGATGAGGATTAAGATAGTATGAGGATCAGGATTAAGATAGGATGAGCATGAGGATTGGATGAGGATGAGGATGAGGATGAGGATATGGATGAGGATGAAGATGAGGATGAGGGTGAGGAGGACGATTAGGATAGGATGAGGATGAGGATTAGGATAGGACGAGGATGGGGTTGAGGATGGGGGATAGGATGAGGATGAGGATAGGATGAGGATGAGGATAGGATGAGGAGGAGAAGGAGGTGGATGAGGATGATGAGGACAAAGATAGGATGAGGAATAGGATGAGGAAGAGGATGAGGATGACGAGGATGGGGATGAGGATGAGGATATGATGAGGATGTGGATGAGGATAAAGATGAGGACGAAGATAGGATGAGGAAGAGGATGAGGATGAAGATGAGAGGACGAGGATGGGGATGAGGATGAGGACATGGATAGGACGAGGATAGGATGAGGAATAGGACGAGGATAGGAGGAGGATGAGGATGAGGATAGTATGCGGCGGAGAAGGATGAGGATGAGGATGGGGATGAGGAAGATGATAGTATGAGGAGGAGGATGAGTATGAGGATCAGGAAGTGGATGAGGATAGGATGAGGATGAGGACGAGGATAGGATGAGGATGAGGATGGGATGAGGATGTGGATGAGGATGAGGATGTGGAAGAGGATGAGGACGAAGATAGGATGAGGAAGAGGATGAGGATGAGGAGGAGGGTAGGATGAGGATGGAGATGAGGAAGAGGATGAGGAGATGATGGGGACGAGGATAGGAGGAGGAGTAGGAGGACTAGGAGGACGAGGAGGATGAGGATGAGGATGAGCACGAGGATAGGAGGAGGAGTAGGAGGACTAGGAGGACGAGGAGGATGAGGATGAGGATGAGGATAGGATGAGGTTGAAGATGAGGATGAGGATGAGGATGAG
>NC_032013.1:16667218-16668727 GCF_001865875.1 Lupinus angustifolius | reverse complement strand
TGAGGATGAGGATGAGGATGAGGATGAGGATGAGGATGAGGATGAGGATGAGGATGAGGATAGGATGAGGATGAGGAGGAGGATAGGATGCGGGTGAGGATGAGGACGAGGATACAATGAGGAGGAGGATGAGCATAGGATGAAGATGAGGATGAGTATGAGGACATGGATAGGATGAGGAAGAGGATGAGGATAGGATAAGGATGAGGATGAGAATCAGGATAGTATGAGGAGGCGGCGGATGAGGATAGTATGAGGAGGCGGCGGATGAGGATGAGGAGGAGGAGGAGGAGGAGGATAGGTTGAGGATGAGGAGGAGGATAGGATGACGATGAGGATGAGGATATGACGAGGATGAAGACGAGGATAGGATGAGGATAAGGATGAGGATATGGATGAGGATGAGGATTTGGATAGGATGAGGATGGGGATGAAGGTCAGGATGAGGATAGGATGAGGATGAGGATGAGGATGAAGATGACGATGAGGATAGGATGAGCATGAGGACATAGATGGGCTGAGGATAGGACGAGCATGAGGACATAGATGGGATGAGGATGAGGATGAGGGTAAGGATGAGTATAGGATGGGGATTAGGATAGGATGAGGATAGGATGAGGAAGAGGATGAGTATGAGGAGGAGAAGGAGGATAGTATGAGGATGAGGATGTGATGTGAACCTCTTGGGTAAAAGGCTCTTCAAATGATCTATCTTGGTTGGTATATGGCCTAGGCTCACGGTTGAGTTAAGCCTTTGAGATTTGCAGTGGAAATAACTTGTGTTTGGATAAAAGAAGATGGAGTAGGTATGAGGTGAGGCGCCACAAACAATTCAGTTGTTTGATAAGCCAAGTGATGCTCGCCACAAGAACTTGGTTCTTGATAAGAACTTCTAATCTTGGTTCAGCCAAGAAGGTTTGGAGAATACTCTCACAAGGATATAATCCTCTTTGATTCACAAAGGAATATAATTTAGTTTGACTCAAAGTTGTTTATTCCTCAACATAGAACATTACATATATAGGCAAGCCATCAAGGCTCCCACGGTTTGGATACTAAGAGTGCATGCCTTGCACGTTCACATTGGATACTAAATAAGCAATGAATCTACTCCTAATCTAGACTAAATTCGTGTAGGAAAAGACTTGGCACATGTGCCTTATTACAATTGAAAACAACTTAATGACTAGGCCAATTGACTTTCATTGCCACGGTTGGATGAGCATGGGATTCCCCTTCATCTTAAGTGCACGGCTTCCTCATTAAGTGAGATGGTAAAGAGAGTTGAAGGCTCCTTAATGCTCACGAGCAAGTCTTGATGAGTCTTCATAGGATTCTTCCAATTTGGCACATGGCAAATGTTGATTTTATGCCTTGTTAATGCTCCTCTGTTCCACTTGATGTTGGCATAGGATTCCTTCATCAAGGAATAAATTTCCCACGGCTAAGTGTGGCTGAAGATCACACTAAATAACATAGGATTCCGTTGGGATGAGTTGGTAGGCTACC
>NC_032013.1:16665623-16667118 GCF_001865875.1 Lupinus angustifolius | reverse complement strand
GCTCCAATGGCCTTAGAAATGACTTAGGATGCCTCTGAATGAATTATGCTCAGGTGGTTTTAGCTCCAACGGTCCAGACATAGCCTTAAAGCTCCATAAATGCTCCTTTAAGCCTCTCCACGGTCATCTTGAAGATTCCCTCGAGCAAATGTCTTCCAACGGCCATATTAGACTCTAATTAGCTGCCAAATAATATTAGACAATGTTACAATAAGTTTGGTTCACGAAAATATTAAGTTGGTCCAAGCATTAAAGTGTCGGTTACACTTTTAGGCTTGATTTAACTCTCGCGAGTCAAAATTTATTCTGGTCAATTTTTATGGGCAGATTTATTACAAACATGCTTAAATTAATTAAACTAAGTGTTGGACAAAAGTAAGCCCACACATTTATTATAGAAATTAAAATGAATCAATACTTATTAAATTGACTAGACCTGACTCGGTCAGGCTACGCCCAGCGCCTGATGTTGCATCACTAGGTGCACCAAGGTCCGCAACCCGGTCAGGATTAGGCTCATTGAGGATCATATCAGGATGAGGATAGGATAAGGAGGAGGATAGGATGAGGATAAGGATTCGGATAGGAGGAGGATGAGGATGAGGATGAGGATATGATGAGGATGAAGATGAGGATATGATTAGGAAGAAGATGAGGATAGGATAAGGATAAGGATGAGAATAGGATGAGGATGGGATATGATGAAGAGGAGGATGAGGATGAGGGTAAGGAAGAGGATGAGGATAGAATGAGGATGAGGAGGAAGATGGGATGAGGATGAGGATGAGGACGAGGATGGGATGAGGAAGAGGATGGGGATGAAGATGAGGGTAGGATGAGGACGAGGATAGGATAAAGAAGAGGATGAAGACGAGGATAAGATGAGGAAGAGGATGAGGATAGGATGGGGATGAAGATGAGGAAGAGGATGAGGATGAGGATAGGATGAGGACGTGGATAGGATGAGGATGAGGATATGAAGAGGATGAGGACGAGGATAGGATGAGGATGAAGATGAGGATGAGGAAAGAATGAGAATAGGATGAGGATGGGGATGAGGATGAGGATAGGGAGGGATGAGGAGGATGAGGATGAGGATGAGGATAAGGATGAGGTTGAGGAAGAGGATGAGGACAAGGATAGGATGAGGATGAGGAGGAGGATATGATGAGGAAGATTATGAGGATAAGGATTATGATAGGATGACGAGGAGGAGGATAGGATGAAGATGAGGATACGATGAGGGTGAGGATGAGGATGAGGATGAGGATGAGGATGAGGTTGAGGATGAGGATGAGGACAAGGATAGGATGAGGATGAGGAGTAAGATGAGGATGAGGATGAGGATAGGATGAGGATGAGGAAGAGAATTAAGATAGGATGAGGATGAGGATGAGGATGAGGATGAGAATTAAGATAGGATGGGGATGAGGATTAGGATAGGATTAGGATGGGGTTGAGGATGGGGATGAGGATGAGGATGAGGATGCGAATG
>NC_032013.1:16664241-16665523 GCF_001865875.1 Lupinus angustifolius | reverse complement strand
AGGATGAGGATGAGGATAGGATGAGGATGAGGATGAGGAAGACGGTGAGAATGAGGATGAGGAAGGATGAGGATGAGAATTTGGGTATGGATGAGGATGAGGATGAGGATGAGGATGAGAAGGAGGAGGAGGATGTCGATGAGGATGAGCAGGAGGATGAGGATGAGGATGAGGATGAGGACGAGGATGAGGACGAGGAAATGGATGAGGATGAGGATGAGGATGAGGATGAGGATGAGGATGAGGATGAGGATGAGGATGGGGATGAAGAGGAGGATAGGATGAGGGTGAGGACGTGGATAGAATGAGGATGAGGACATGGATAGGATAAGGATGTGGAGGAGGATAGGATGAGGAAGAATATGAGGGTGAGGATTAAGATAGGATGAGGATTAAGATAGGATGAGGAGGAGGATAGGATGAAGATTAGGATAGGATGGGGATGAGGATGAGGAAGAGGATGTGGATGAGGATGAGGATAGGATGAGGATGAGGATATGAAGAGGATGAGGACGAGGATAAGACGAGGATGAGGATGAGGGCGAGGACGAAGATGGGATAAGGAAGAGGATGAGGATGAAGATGTGATGAGGATGAGGATAGGATGAGGATGAGGATATGAAGAGGATGAGGACGAGGATAAGATGAGGATGAGGATGAGGGTGAGGATGAAGATGGGATAAGGAAGATGATGAGGATGAAGATGTGATGAGGATGAGGATAGGATGAGGATGAGGATATGAAGAGGATGAGGACGAGGATAAGATGAGGATGAGGATGAGGGTGAGGATGAAGATGGGATAAGGAAGATGATGAGGATGAAGATGTGATGAGGATGAGGATAGGATGAGGATGAGGATAGGACAGGGATGAGGAGGAGGATAGGATGAGGATGAGGACGAGGATAAGGATAGGACAAGGATAGGGTGAGGACGAGGATAGGATGAGGATGAAGATGAGGACATGGATTTGGTGAGGATGAGGAGGAGGATAGGATGAGGATGAGGATGAGGATGAGGATGAGGATGAGGATGAGGATGAGGATGAGGATGAGGATGAGGATGAGGATGAGGATGAGGATGAGGATGAGGATGAGGATGAGGATGAGGATGAGGATGAGGATGAGGAAGAGGGTGAGGATGAGGATAGGATGAGGAGGAGGAGGAGGATCAGGGTATGGATAAGGATGAGGAGCAAGAGGAGGATGTGGATGAGGATGAGGATGAGGATAAGGATGAGCATGAGGATGAGGGTGAGGACTTGGATAGGATGGGGATGAGTA
>NC_032013.1:16663865-16664141 GCF_001865875.1 Lupinus angustifolius | reverse complement strand
GGATGGGGATAAGGATGAGGATGAGGATAGGATGAGGACGAGAAGGAAGATGAGGATAGGATGAGGATAAGGAGGAGGATAGGATAAGGATGAGGATGAGAATGAATATAGGATGAGAATGACAATGAGGAAGAGGATGAGGATGAGGATAGGATGAGGATGAGGACGAGGATATGATGAGAATAGGAGGTGGAGGAGTAGGAGGAGAAGGAGGAGGATGAGGATGAGGAGGATGAGGAGGAGGATAGGATGAGGATAGGATGAGGATAAGGATAG
>NC_032013.1:16661635-16663765 GCF_001865875.1 Lupinus angustifolius | reverse complement strand
AGGATGAGGATGAGGATAGGATGAGGATGAGGACGAGGATAGGATGAGGATGAGGATAGGATGAGGATGAGGATGAGGATGAGGAGGAGGATACGATTAGGATGAGGATGAGGAAGAGGGTGAGGATAGGATGTGGATGAGGACGAGGATAGGATGTGGAAGAGGATGAGGATAGGATGAGGATGAGGATGAGGATGAGGAGGAGGATACGATTAGGATGAGGATGAGGAAGAGGGTGAGGATAGGATGTGGATGAGGACGAGGATAGGATGTGGAAGAGGATGAGGATAGGATGAGGATGAGGATGAGGATGAGGAGGAGGATACGATTAGGATGAGGATGAGGAAGAGGGTGAGGATAGGATGTGGATGAGGACGAGGATAGGATGTGGAAGAGGATGAGGATAGGATGAGGATGAGGATGAGGATGAGGAGGAGGATACGATTAGGATGAGGATGAGGAAGAGGGTGAGGATAGGATGTGGATGAGGACGAGGATAGGATGTGGAAGAGGATGAGGATAGGATGAGGATGAGGATGAGGATGAGGATGAGGAAAGGATGAGGAGGAGGAGGAGGATGAGGATGTGGATAGGATGAGGATGAGGAGGTGGATAGAATGAGGATGAGGATAAGATGAGGGTGAGGACGAATATGGGATGAGGAAGACGATGAGGACGAAGATGGGATGAGGATGGGATGAGGATGAGGATGAGGATTGGATGAGGACGATGATAGGATGAGGAGGAGGAGGATGAGAGGGAGGAGGAGGATGAGAGGGAGGAGGATTGGTGATATGAACCAGCCTAGGCTAAGTTCTGAGTCAAGTGGCAAGAGAGGTCAATAGGGTCATATGACTAGGGCCATAGCCAAATCAAGACTCCTTCAGGTCACAAAGGACTCAATTGACCCTGAAGATTACATTGGGAAAGGGCATTTATGCCCTTAGATGTTATATGGTAGTTCTTTTATTTTATTGCATGAATAAGTGGGATTAATTCTCATGGGTAGGGTTAGGAGTATTTTTAAAGTATTGTTAAGTATTTTATTTTCATTAAATCATGTAATATGAAGTTTGGGAATGTAGTTTATTTCCTCGTAACATGGTCCAATAGTGGCCAAGAAATTGAATACTAAGAAACCATGTAGGATCATTATAGTAATTAAACAAGGGGATATCAATGGCATGCCAAGTACAATATGGCGTGAAGAAGAACTAAAAAGGAAGGTTTCCAATCAGCCTANGATGAGGATGAGGATTGGATGAGGACGATGATAGGATGAGGAGGAGGAGGATGAGAGGGAGGAGTATAGGTGATACGAACCGGCCTAGCCTAAGTTCTGAGTCAAGTGGCAAGAGAGGTCAAGAGGGTCATATGACTAGGGCCATAGCCAAATCAAGACTCCTTCAGTTCACAATGGACTCAATTGACCCTAGAGATTACATAGGGAAAGGGCAAGTAATCAAGGCTTTCCATTCAAAGGAGGCGTGTGAATCCTTGGATAATCTTCACCGCTTCAATTTAGATTTGCAAGGAACAAAAGGCAATCAGCTCATTCAAATATGAATTCAATCAATTATGAACTTTCCTTTTCAAGCATTTTTTAATTGAAGAATCCGTCCATATCAAGGCACATTCAAGCTGTCCAAATAAAATAAGCACATGGGTAAATAAATTCAAGGGAATTCGGCCAACATCAAATACCAAAATAACTCAGCCATTAAACTCATTTAATTACATGTTTTTAATTAGGATTTCAATTTTCAAATTAGGACTAGACAAATTTCTCTATTTATGTATTCCTTTTCAGCATGAATGGATTAAGTTAAATTTAAGATAAAAATCTAAGTGTTTAGTTGAGAATTTCTCCTTGTGGCGAATACCTTGTTCTTATCAAGGAGTTATCCTTGTGGCGAATACCTTGTTCTTATCAAGCATCCTTGCTTGTGGCACACTACATTGGCTAATCAAGCATCCTTTGCTTGTGGCGCTTCATCATCATTCTTTTTCCATTTCCCTAGTGCCTCACGCACAACACAAATCCCTTTTCAATTCTATACACATCAAACCGTGACCATACCTTCCACAACTCATCTTTAACGTCATGAACTTCATACAATTTTGTCCATA
>NC_032013.1:16660572-16661535 GCF_001865875.1 Lupinus angustifolius | reverse complement strand
GGAGGAGGAGGAGGAGGAGGATGAGGATGAGGATGGGGATGAGGATAAAATGAGGTTGATGAGGAGGAAGAGGAAGAGGATGAGGATGAGGATGAGGATGAGGACGAAGGATGAGGATGAGGATGAGGACGAGGATGAGGAAGAGGATGAGGATATGATGAGGGTGAGGATGAGGACGAGGATACAAGAGGAGGAGGATGAGGATAGGATGAAGATGAGGATGAGGATGAGGACATGGATAGGATGAGGATAAGATGAGGAAGAGGATGAGGATAGAATAAGGATGAGGATGAGGATAGGATAAGGATGAGGATGAGAATCAGGATAGTATGAGGAGGCGGCGGATGAGGATGAGGATAGTATGAGGAGGCGGCGGATGAGGATTAGGATAGGATGAGGAGGAGGATGAGGATGAAGAGGAGGATAGGATGACAATGAGGATGAGGATATGATGAGGATATGATGAGGATGAAGACGAGGATAGGATGAGGAAGAGGATGAGGATAAGGATGAGGATTAGGATGAGGATGAGGATTAGGATAGGATGAGGATGGGGATGAGGATAAAGATGAGGATAGGATGAGGAGGAGAATGAGGATGAAGAAGAGGATGAGGATAGGACGAGCATGAGGACATAGATGGGATGAGGATGAGGATGAGGGTAAGGATGAGTATAGGATGGGGATTAGGATAGGATGAGGATAGGATGAGGAAGAGGATGAGTATGAGGAGGAGAAGGAGGATAGTATCCATGGTGATGTGAACCTCTTGGGTAAAAGGCTCTTGAAACGATCTATCTTGGTTGGTATATGGCCTAGGCTCACGGTTGAGTTAAGCCTTTGAGATTTGCAGCGGAAATAACTTGTGTTTGGATAAAAGAAGATGGAGAAGATATGAGGTGAGGCGCCACAAACAATTCAGTTGTTTGATAAGACAAGTGATGCTCGCCACATGAACTTAGTT
>NC_032013.1:16660238-16660472 GCF_001865875.1 Lupinus angustifolius | reverse complement strand
TGAGGATGAGGATATGATGAGGATGAAGAGGAGGATAGGATGAGGATGAAGACGAGGATAGGATGAGGATAGGATAAGGATAAGGATGAGAATAGGATGAGGATGAGGATATGATGAAGAGGAGGATGAGGATGAGGGTAAGGAAGAGGATGAGGATAGAATGAGGATGAGGAGGAAGATGGGATGAGGATGAGGATGAGGACGAGGATGGGATGAGGAAGAGGATGGGGATGA
>NC_032013.1:16658990-16660138 GCF_001865875.1 Lupinus angustifolius | reverse complement strand
GGTAGGATGAGGATGAGGATGAGGATAGGATGAGGACGTGGATAGGATGAGGATGAGGATATGAAGAGGATGAGGACGAGGATGAGGATGAGTATAGGATTAGGATGAGGATAGGATGAGGATGAGGATGAGGATGAGGATGAGGATTATGATAGGATTATGATAGGATTAGGATGAGGATGAGGATGAGGTGGAGGATGAGGATGAGGACAAGGATAGGATGAGGAGGAGGATGAGGATGAGGATGAGGATAGGATGAGGATGAGGAAGAGAATTAACATAGGATGAGGATGAGGATGAGGATGAGAATTAAAATAGGATGAGGATGAGGATTAGGATAGGATTAGGATAGGGTTGAGGATGGGGATGAGGATGAGGATGAGGATGCAGATAAGATGGGGATGGGGATGGGGATGAGGATAGGATGAGGACGAGGATAGGACGAGGATGAGGATAGGATGAGGATGAGGATGAGGATGAGGAGGACAAGGAGGAGGATGGGGATGAAGAGGAGGATAGGATGAGGAAGAGTTTGAAGATGAGGATTAAGATAGGATGAGGAGGAGGATAGGATGAGGATAGGATAGGATGAGGATGAGGATATGAAGAGGATGAGGACGACGATAAGATGAGGATGAGGGTGAGGACGAATATGAGATAAGGAAGAGGATGAGGATGAAGATTTGATGAGGATGAGGATAGGATGAGGATTAGGATGAGGATAGGAAAAGGATGAGGATGAGGATGAGGACGAGGATGTGAATTAGGATGAGGATAGGACGAGGATAGGACGAGGAAAGGATAAGGAGGAGGATAGGATGAGGGTGAGGACGAGGATAGGATGAGGATGAAGATGAGGACATGGATATGGTGCGGATGAGGAGTAGTATAGGATTTGGAAGAGTATGCGGATGAGGATTAAGATAGGATGAGGAGGAGGATAGGATGAGGATGAGGATAGGATGAGGGTGAGGTACGATGAGGATGAGGATTAGGGTATGGATGAGGATGAGGATGAGGATGTCGATGAGGATGAGGATGAGGATGAGGATGAGGACGAGGACGAGGATGAGGATGAGGATGAGGATGAGGATGAGGATGAGGATGAGGATGAGGATGAGGATGAGGATGAGGATGAGGATGAGGAT
>NC_032013.1:16658120-16658890 GCF_001865875.1 Lupinus angustifolius | reverse complement strand
TAGGATGAGGATGAGGATGAGGACGTGGATAGGATGAGGATGAGGATATGAAGAGGATGAGGACGAGGATAAGATGAGGATGAGGATGAGAGTGAGGACGAAGATGGGATAAGGAAGAGGATGAGGATGAAGATTTGATGATGATGAGGATAGGATGAGGATAGGACATGGATGAGGAGGAGGATAGGATGAGGATGAGGATGAGGACAAGGATGAGGATAGGACGAGGATAGGGTGAGGACGAGGATAGGATGAGGATGAAGATGAGGACATGGATATGGTGAGGATGAGGAGGAGGATAGGATGTGGATGAGTATGAGGATGAAGATTAATATAGGATGAGGATGAGGGTAGGATGAGGATGAGGAAGAGGAAGAGGGTGAGGATGAGGATAGGATGAGGATCAGGGTATGGATGAGCATGAGGAGGAGGAGGAGGATGAGGATGAGGGTAAGGATGTGAATAGGAATGGGATGAGGATAGGAATACCATGAGGATGAGCATGAGGATAGGATGAGGATGAGGACGAGGATAGGATGAGGATGAGGATGAGTAGGAGGATAGGATTTGAATGAGGACGTGGATAGGATCGGGATGAGTACATGGATAGGATGAGGATGAGGAGGAGGATAGGATGAGGAAGAGTATGAGGATCAGGATTAAGTTAGGATGAGGAGGAGGATAGGATGAAGATTACGATAGGATGAGGATGAGGATGAGGACGAGGAAGAGGACGAGGATGAGGATGAGGATAGGATGAGGATGAGGAT
>NC_032013.1:16657681-16658020 GCF_001865875.1 Lupinus angustifolius | reverse complement strand
AGGATGAGGATAGGATGAGGACGAGGAGGAAGATGAGGATAGGATGAGGATGAGGACAGGATGAGGATGAGGATGAGGATATGGAGGAGGGTAGGATGAGGGTGAGGATGAGGAAGAGGATACAATGAGGAAGAAGATGAGGATAGGATGAAGATGAGGATGAGGACATGGATAGGATGAGGAAGAGGATGAGGATAGTATGAGAAGGCAGCGGATGAGGATAGGATGAGGAAAGGATGAGTATAAGGAGGAGGATAAGATGAGGATGAGGAGGAGGATAGGATCATGATGAGGATAGGAATACCATGAGGATGAGGATACGATGAGGATGAGGACGAG
>NC_032013.1:16656806-16657581 GCF_001865875.1 Lupinus angustifolius | reverse complement strand
GAGGATGAGGACAGGATGAGGATGAGGATGAGGATCAGGAGGAGGATAGGATGAGGGTGAGGATGAGGACGAGGATACAATGAGGAAGAGGATGAGGATAGGATGAAGATGAGGATGAGGAAGAGGATGAGGATAGGATGAGGATGTGGATAGTATGAGGAGGCGGCGGATAGGATGAGGATATGATGAGGATGAGGACGAGGATAGGATGAGGAAGAAGATGAGGATAACGATGAGGTTGAGGATTAGGATAGGATGAGGAGGAGGATGAGTATGAGGATGACAAGAGGATGAGGATAAGATGAGAATGAGGATGAAGATGGGATGAGGATGAGGATGAGGAAAGGATGAGTATGAGGAGGAGGATAGGATGAGGATGAGGATAGGATGAGTATGAGCATGAGGATTCGGATACGACGAGGATGAGGATGAGGAAAATGATGAGGATGAGGATATGATGAGGATGAAGACGAGGATCGGATGACGAAGAGGATGATGAAGATGAGGGTAGGATGAGGATGGGCATGAGGATGGGGATAGGATGAGGAAGAGGATGATGATGAGGCTAGTATGAGGATGAGGATGAGGATGAGAATGAGGATAAGATAAGGATAGGATGAGGACGAGGATAGGATGAGGATGAGGATAGGATGAGGATGAGGATGAGGATGAGGATAGGATGAGGATGAGGATGGATATGAGGACGAGGATAGGATAAGGAAGAGAATGAGAATAGGATGAGGATGAGGATGAGGATGAGGATGAGGACGAGGAT
>NC_032013.1:16656074-16656706 GCF_001865875.1 Lupinus angustifolius | reverse complement strand
TATGTTGAGGATGAAGACATGGATAGGATGAGGATGAGGACAATGATAGGATGAGGATAGGATGAGGAGGAGGAGGAGGAGGAGGATGAGGATGTGGATAGGATGAAGAGGAGGAGGAGGAGTAGGATGGGGATAGGATGAGGATGAGGATTAGGATAGGATGAGGATGAGGATGAGGATAGGATGAGGATGAGGCGAAGGATGAGGATGAGGATGAGGATGAGGATAGAATGAGGATGAAGAAGAGGAAGAGGAAGAGGATGAGGATGAGGATGAGGATGAGGACAATGATAGGATGAGGATAGGATGAGGAGGAGGAGGAGGATGAGGATGAGGATGAGGATAGGATGAGGATGAGGATGAGAATGAGGATGAGGCTAAGGATGAGCCTAAGGACATAGATAGGATGAGGTTGAGGACGACGATAAGATGAGGAAGAGGATTAAGATAGGATGAGGATGAGGATGGGGAGGAGGATAGGATGAGGATGAGGATAGGATGAGGACGAAGATGAGGAAGAGAATGAGGATGAGGATGAGGATGAGTATATGATGAGGAAGATGATGAGGATGAGGAAGAGGCAGAGGATGAGGATATGATGAGGATGAGGACGAGGATAGGATGAGAAAGAG
>NC_032013.1:16655767-16655974 GCF_001865875.1 Lupinus angustifolius | reverse complement strand
TAGGATGAGGATGAGGATGAGGATGAGGACGAGAATATGGATGAGGATGAGGATGAGGATGACGATGAGGATGCAGATGAGGATGAGGATGTCGATGACGATGAGGATGAGGATGAGGCTGAGGATTAGGATGCGGATGAGGATGAGGATGAGGATGAGGATGAGGATAGGATGAGGATGAGGATGAGGATGAGGATGAGGATGAGG
>NC_032013.1:16655235-16655667 GCF_001865875.1 Lupinus angustifolius | reverse complement strand
AATGAGGATGAGGATGAGGAAGAGGATGAGGATAGGATGAGGATGAGGATGAGGATGAGGATGAGGACGAGGATAGGATGAGGATTAGGATAGGATGAGGATGGGGATTAGGATGAGAATTAGGATGAGGATTAGGATAGCATGAGGATGGGGATGGGGAGGAGGATGAGGATAGGATGAGGATGGGGATGAGGATAGGATGAGGATGAGGATGTGAATGAGGATGAGGACGAAGACAGGATGATGAAGAGGATGAGGATGAAGATGAGGGTAGGCTGAGGACGGGGATGAGGTAGAGGAAAAGATGAGGACAAGGATAGGATGAGGATACGATGAGGATAGGATGAGGAGGAGGAGGAGGAGGAGGAGGATAGGATGAGGATGAGGATGAAGATAGGAAGAGGATGAGGATGAAGATGAGGAAGAGGATGA
>NC_032013.1:16654811-16655135 GCF_001865875.1 Lupinus angustifolius | reverse complement strand
GATAGGATGAGGATGAGGATGAGGATAGGATGAAGATAGGATGAGGAGGAGGATAGGATGAGGATAAGATAAGGATGAGGACGAAGATGGGTTGAGGAAGAGGACGAGGACGAAGATGGGATGAGGATGAGGATGAGGATAGGACGAGGATGAGGAAGAGGATAGGATGAGGATGAGGAGGAGGATAGGATGAGGATGAGGAGGAGGATGAGGATGAGGATGAGGATTGGATGAGGATGAGGATAGGACGAGGAAGAGGATGAGCATAGGATGAGGATAAGGATGAGGACGAGGATAGGATGAGGAAGAGGATGAGGATAGGAT
>NC_032013.1:16654012-16654711 GCF_001865875.1 Lupinus angustifolius | reverse complement strand
GAAGAGGATGAGGATGAGGATGAGGATAGGATGAGGATGGGGACGAGGATACGATGAGAATGAGGATGAGGATAGGATGAGAATGAGGTTTTGGATAGGATGAGATTAGGAAGAGGATGAGGTTGAGGATGAGGATGAGGATGAGGATGAGGATAGCATGAGGATAGGATGAGGATGAGGTAGAGGATGAGGATGAGGTTGAAGATGAGGATGAGGATAGGATGAGGAGGAAGAGGAGGAGGATGAGGATGTGGATAGGATGAAGATATGATGAGGATAAGTAGGAGGATAGGATGAGGATGAGGATAAGACAAGGATAAGATAAGTAGGAGGATAGGATGAGGATAAGTAGGAGGATACTGATAGGATGAGGACGAAGATGGGATGAGGATGAGGATAGGACGAGGATGAGGAGGAGGAAGACGAAGAGGATAGGATGATGAGGATGAGGATGAGGACGAAGATGTGGATGAGGATGAGGATGAGGATAGGATGAGAATGAGAATATGCATAGGATGAGGATAGGATGTGGATGAGGTTGACGATGAGGTTGACGATGAGGATAGCATGAGGATAGGATGAGGATGAGGTTGAGGATGAGGATGAGGATGAGGATGAGGATGAGGATAAGGATTAGATTAGGATGAGGATGAGGATAAGGATTAGAATAGGATGAGGATGAGGATAGGATGAGGATAG
>NC_032013.1:16653514-16653912 GCF_001865875.1 Lupinus angustifolius | reverse complement strand
GGATGAGGATGAGGATGAGAATTAGGATGAGGATGAGGATGAGGACAAAGATAGGATGAGGAAGAGGATGAGGTTGAAGAGGAGGGTAGGATGAGGATGGGTATGAGGATGAGGAAAAGATGAGGACAAGGATAGGATGAGGATATAATGAGGATAGGATGAGGATGAGGATGAGAGGATTAGGATAGGATGAGGATCGGGATGAGGATGAGGTTAGGATAAGGTTAGGATGAGGATGAGAATGAGGACTAGGATAGGATGAGGGTGAGGACGAAGATGGGATGAGGATAGGATGAGGATAGGATAGGACGAGGATTAGGAGGAGGATAGTATGAGGATGAGGATGAAGATAGGAAGAGGATGAGGATGAGGATAGGATGAGGATGAGGATGAGGACG
>NC_032013.1:16652740-16653414 GCF_001865875.1 Lupinus angustifolius | reverse complement strand
GAGGATGAGGATGAGGATGAGGATAGGATGAGGATGAGGATAGGATGAGGACGAGGATGAGGATGAGGATTAGGATAGGAAGAGGATGGGGATGAGGATGAGGATAGGATGAGGATGAGCCGGAGGATGAGGATGAGGAAGAGCATGAGGATGAGGATTGGATGAGGATGAGGACGAGGATAGGACGAGGAAGATGATGAGGATAGGATGAGGGTGAGGATGAGGATGCGGATAGGATGAGGAGGAGGAGGAAGATAAGGATGCGGATAGGATGAGGAGGAGGAGGAGGACGAGGATCAGGATAGGATGAGGCTGAGAATAGGATGAGGATGACGATGAGGATGAGGATAGGATGGGGATGAGGATGAGGACGAGGAAGAGGATAGGATGAGGATGAGGAAGAGGATAGGATGAGGATGAGAATGAGGATGAGGTTAGGATGAGGATGACGTTAGGACGAGGATGAGGATGAGTATAGGATGAGGATGAGGATAGGAGGAGGATGAGAATGAGGATAGGATGAAGAGGAGGATGAGGAGGATGATNNNNATGAGGTAGAGGATAGGATGAGGATAGGATGAGGATGAGGATGAGGATGGGCTGAGGATCAGAATAGGAGGAGGTTGAGGAAATGGATTAGGATGAGGATGAGGATGATGATGAGGATAGGATGA
>NC_032013.1:16652355-16652640 GCF_001865875.1 Lupinus angustifolius | reverse complement strand
GGATGAGGATGAGGATAGGATGAGGATGAAGATGAGGATGAGGATGAGGATGAGGACGAGGATGAGGATGAGGATGAGGATGAGGATGAATATATGACAAGGATGAGGATGAGGATAGAAGGAGGATGAGGATGAGGTTGAGGGTGAGGATGAGGATGAGGATGAGGGCGAGGATGAGGATAGGAGGAGGACGAGGATGAGGATAGGAAGAGGATAAAGATAGGATGAGGATGAGGATGAGGATAAGGATTAGGATAGGATGAGGATGAGGATGAGGATAGGATA
>NC_032013.1:16651652-16652255 GCF_001865875.1 Lupinus angustifolius | reverse complement strand
GAGGATGAGGATGAGGATAGGATGAGGATGAGGGAGAGGAAGAGGATGAGGATGAGGAAGTGGATAGGATGAGGAAGAGGATAGGATAGGATGAGGACTAGAATGAGGATAGGAGGAGATGGAGATGAGCATAGGAGGATGAGGATGAGGATGAGGATAGGATGAGGATAGGATGAGGATGAGGATGACCAAGAGGATGAGGATAGGAGGAGATGGAGACGAGGATGAAGATAGGAAGATGACGAGAATGAAGATGAGGATAGGATGAGGATGAGGATAGGATGAGGATGAGGGAGAGGAAGAGGATGAGGAGGAGGAAGTGGATAGGATGAGGAAGAGGATAAGATAGGATGAGGACTAGAATGAGGATTGGATGCGGATGAGGATAGGATGGGCATGAGGAAGAGGATGAGGAAAGGATGAGGACGAGGAAAGGATGGGGACGAGAATGAGTAGGAGGATAGGATGAGGAAGAGGAAGAGGATGAGGATGAGGATAGGATGAGGAGGTGGATGAGGATAGGATAAGGACGAGGATGAGGATGAGGATAGGATGAGGACGAGGATGAGGATAGGATGAGGATGAGACTAATGAGCATGAGGA
>NC_032013.1:16651151-16651552 GCF_001865875.1 Lupinus angustifolius | reverse complement strand
GGAAGAGGATGAGGATAAGAAGGAGGACGAGAATGAGGATGAGGATAGGATGAGGACGAGGATGAGGATGAAGATAGGACTAGGACGAAAATGAGGATGAGGCTAGGATTTTGATGAGGACGTGGATGAGGATAGGAGGAGGACTAGGATGAGGAAGCGGATAGGATGAGGATAGGATAAGGATGAGGATGAGGAAGAGGATGAGGATAAGGAGGAGGATAGGAAGAGATAGGATGAGGACGAGAATGAGAATGAGGATGAGGAAGTGGATTAGGATGAGGATGAGGATGAGGATAGGGGTGATGATGAGGACGAGGATGAGGATGAGGATGAGGACGAGAATGAGGATGAGGATAGGATCAGGAAGAGAATGAGAATGAGGATAGGATGAGGATAAGGAT
>NC_032013.1:16650103-16651051 GCF_001865875.1 Lupinus angustifolius | reverse complement strand
AAGGAGGAGGATAGGATGAGGACGAGATTGAGAATGAGGATAGGATGAGGACGAGGATGAGGATGAGGATGATGATGAGGATAGGATGAGGAGGAGGATGAGGATAAGGATAGGATGAGGAGGAGGATGAGGGTGAGGATGAGGATAGGATGAGGACGAGGAAGATTAAAAGGATGAGGATACGATGAGGATGAGGAAAAGAATAGGATGAGGATGAGTATGAGGAAGAGGATGAGAATGAGGACGAGGATATGATGAGGATGAGGATGAGGATAGGATGAGAATGAGGATGAGGAGGAGGATGAAGATTGGATGACGACGAGAATGAGGATGAGGATAGGATGAGAATGAGGATGAGGAGGAGGATGAAGATTGGATGACGACGAGAATGAGGATGAGGATAGGATGAGAATGAGGATGAGGAGGAGGATGAAGATTGGATGACGACGAGAATGAGGATGAGGATAGGATGAGAATGAGGATGAGGAGGAGGATGAAGATTGGATGACGACGAGAATGAGGATGAGGATAGGATGAGAATGAGGATGAGGAGGAGGATGAAGATTGGATGACGACGAGAATGAGGATGAGGATAGGATGAGAATGAGGATGAGGAGGAGGATGAAGATTGGATGACGACGAGAATGAGGATGAGGATAGGATGAGAATGAGGATGAGGAGGAGGATGAAGATTGGATGACGACGAGAATGAGGATGAGGATAGGATGAGAATGAGGATGAGGAGGAGGATGAAGATTGGATGACGACGAGAATGAGGATGAGGATAGGATGAGAATGAGGATGAGGAGGAGGATGAAGATTGGATGACGACGAGAATGAGGATGAGGATAGGATGAGAATGAGGATGAGGAGGAGGATGAAGATTGGATGACGACGAGAATGAGGATGAGGATAGGATGGGACGAGGAAGAGGATGAGGATAGGATG
>NC_032013.1:16649483-16650003 GCF_001865875.1 Lupinus angustifolius | reverse complement strand
GAGGAGTAGAATGAGGATGAGGAAGAGGATGAGGATGAGGATAGGATGAGGACGAGAATGAGGATGAGGATAGAATGAGGATGAGTATGAGGATAGGATGATGATGAGAATAGGAAGAGGATATGATGAGGATGAGAATAGGATGAGCATGAGGAAGTGGAATAGGATGAGGATGAAGATGAGGAAGAGGAGGAGGAGGAGGATGAGGATGAGATGAGGATGAGGATGAGGATGAGGATAGGAGGAGGATGAGGATAAGGATAGGACGAGGATGATGATGAGGAAGAGGATGAGGATGAGGATAGGGATGAGGATGAGGATGAGGATTTGGACGAGGATGAGGACAAGGACGAGGATGAGGATAGGAGGAGGATGAGGATGAGGAAGAGGATGAGGATAGGATGAGGACGAGCATGAGGATGAGGACGAGGATGAGGATGAGGATGAAGAAAGGACTAGGACGAGAATGAGGTTGAGGCTAGGATGTGGATGAGGACGAGGATGAGGATAGGAGGAGGAC
>NC_032013.1:16648066-16649383 GCF_001865875.1 Lupinus angustifolius | reverse complement strand
ATGAGGGTCGGATGAGGATGAGGATAGGATGAGGAGGAGGATGAGGATGAGGATGAGTATGAGGATGAGGAAGAGTATAGGCTGAGGACGAGAATGGGAATGAGGATAGGATGAGGAGGAGGATGAGGATACGATGAGAATGAGGATAGGATGAGGATAAGGATAGGATGAGGTGGAGTATGAGAATGAGGACGAGGATAGGATGAGGACTAGAATGACGATGAGGATGAGGATAGGATGAGGATGAGGAAGAGGATGGGGATGAAGATAGGATGTGGATGAGAATGAGGATGAGGAGGATGACGAGGACAGGATGACGACGAGAATGAGGATGAGGATAGGATGAGGACGAGGATGAGGATGGGATGAGGATGAGGATAGGATGAGGATGACGATGAGGATTAGGATGATGATGAGGATTGCATGAGGATGAGGAGGAGGATGAGGATAGCATGACGACGAGAATGACGATGCGGATAGGATGAGGATGAGGATGTGAATTAGGATGATAATGAGGATGAGGATGATGATGAGGATAGGATGAGGACGAGGATGAGGATGAGGAAGAGGATGAGGATAGGAAGAGGACGAGAGTGAGGATTAGGATAGGATAAGGACGAGGATGAGGATGAGGATAGGATGAGGATGAGGGAGAGGAAGAGGATGAGGATGAGGAACTGGATAAGATAGGATGAGGACTAGAATGAGGATAGGATGAGGATGAGGATAGGTTGGGTTTGAGGAAGAGGATGAGGATAGGATGGGGACGAGAATGAGTAGGAGGATAGGATGAGGATGAGGATGAGGATGAGGATGAGGATAGGATGAGGAGGTGGATGAGGAAAGGACGAGGACGAGCATGAGGATGAGGATAGGATGAGGACGAGGATGAGGATAGGATGAGGATTAGACTAATGAGCATGAGGATGAGGATAGGATCTGGATAAGGATGAGCATGAGGAAGAGGATAGGATGAGGATGAGGTTAGTCTGAGGACGAGGATACAGGAGGATGAGAATGAGGATAGGATGAAGAGGAGGATGAGGATGTGGATGAGGAAGAGGAAAGTATGAGGATGAGAATCAGAATGAGGATAGGATGAGGGTGAGGAGGAGGATAGGATGAGAACGAGAATGAGGATGAGGATGAGGTTAGGATGAGGATGAGAATGTAGAAGATGATGAGGATGAGGATAAGGATAGAATGAGGATCAGGATGAGGATGAGGATAGGATGAGGAAGAGGATAAGGATGGGACGGGGATAGAATGTGGACGAGAATGTGGATGAGGAGGAGAATGAGGATAGGATGAGGACGA
>NC_032013.1:16646749-16647966 GCF_001865875.1 Lupinus angustifolius | reverse complement strand
GATAGGATGAAAAGGAGGATGAGGAGGAGGATGAGGATGAGGATGAGGAAAGGATGAGGACGAGAATGAGAATTAGGATAGAATGAGGATTAGGACGGGGACGAGAATGAGGATGAGAATGAGGATGAGGATGAGGATGAGGATGAGGATGAGGATAAGGATAGGATGAGGATAGGATGAGGAGGAGGATGAGGATAGGATGAAGATGAGGATAGGATGAGGAGGAGGATGAGGATAAGGAGGAGGATGAGGATGAGGACTAGGACAAGAATGAGAATGAGGATAGAATGAGGATTAGGACGGGGACGAGAAAGAGGATGAGGACAGGGAAGTGGCCTAGGATGAGGATTAGGATGATGATGAGGTTTGGATGAGGATGAGGATGAGGATGAGGATGAGGATAGGAGGAGGATAAGAATGAGGATAGGATGACGAGGAGGATGAGGAGGAGGAAGAGGAAAGGATGAGGACGAGAACGAGAATGAGGATAGGATGAGGATTAGGATGGGGACGAGAATGAGGATGAGGATAGGATGAGGACGAGGAAGTGGACTAGGATGAGGATTAGGATGATGATGAGGATAGGATAAGGGCGAGGATGTGGATGAAGAAGAGGATGAGGATAGGATGAGGATGAGAATGAGGATGAGGATAGGATGAGGACGAGAATGAGAATGAGGATAGGATGAGGGCGAGAATGAGGATGAGGATGAGGACAGGAAGAGGATGAGGATGAGGATAGGATCAGGACCAGAATGAGGATGAGGATAGGATGAGGAGGAGGACGAGGATGAGGAGAAGATGAGGATGAGGATAGGATGAGGATGAGGATGAGGAAGAGGAGGAGGAAGAGGATGAGGATGAGGTTGAGGATGAGGATAGAATGAGGAAGAGGATGAGGATGACTATGAGGTTATGATGAGGATGAGGATGAGGATGAGAATGAGGATGAGGATGAGGATGAGGTTAGGATGAGGGTGAGGATGAGGATAAAAGGAGGAGGAGTATGAGGATAGGATAAGGACGAGGATGAAAATAGGATGACGACGAGGATAGGATGACGATGAGAAAGAGGATGACGATGAGGAAGAGGATGACGATGAGGATGAGGTTAGGATGAGGACGAGAATGAGAATGAGGATAGGATGAGGATGAGGAAGAGGATAGGATGAGGACGAGAATGAGAATGAGGTTAGGATGAGGATGAGGATGAGGAT
>NC_032013.1:16646329-16646649 GCF_001865875.1 Lupinus angustifolius | reverse complement strand
AGAATAGGATCAGGATGAGGAAGTGGATTAGGATGAGGATGAGGGTGAGGATGAGAATGATGATGAGGATAGGAGGAGGATCAGAATGAGTATAGGATGAGGAGGAGGATGAGGATAGATGAGGACGAGAATGAGGATCAGGTTAGGATGAGGATGAGGATGAGGATCACGATAGGATGAGGATAGGATGAGGATGAAGATGAGGAAGTGGATGAGGATGAGGATGAGAATGAGGATGAGTATGAGGATCAGGATAAGGATGAGGATGAGTATAGGATGCGAATGAGAACGAGGATGAGGATAGGAGGAGGATGAGGATA
>NC_032013.1:16645997-16646229 GCF_001865875.1 Lupinus angustifolius | reverse complement strand
ATTAGTACGATAATGAGGATGAGGATAGGATGTCGATTAGGACGAGGATGAGGATAGACTGAGGATGAGGGAAGGATGAGGAGTAGAATGTGGATGAGGAAGAGGATGAGGATGAAGATGAGGATAGGATGAGGACGAGGATGAGGAACAGATGAGGAGGAGAATAGGATGATGATGAGGAAGTGGACTAGGATGAGGATGAGGATGTGGACTAGGATGAGGATTAGGATGA
>NC_032013.1:16645570-16645897 GCF_001865875.1 Lupinus angustifolius | reverse complement strand
GACGAGGAAGTGGACTAGGATGAGGATTAGGATGATGATGAGGATAGGATGAGGACGAGGATGAGGATGAAGAAGAGGATGAGGATAGGATGAGGACGAGAATGAGGAAGAGGATTGGATGAGGACGAGAATGAGAATGAGGATAGGATGAGGACGAAAATGTGGATGAGGATGAGGATAGGAAGAGGATGAGGATAGGATCAGGACGAGAATGTGGATGAGGATAGGATGAGGAGGAGGATGAGGATGATGATAAGATGAGGATGAGGACGACGATAGGAAGAGGATGAGGAAGTAGATTAGGACGAGGATGAGGATGAGGATGAG
>NC_032013.1:16645267-16645470 GCF_001865875.1 Lupinus angustifolius | reverse complement strand
GACAAGAATGAGTATGAGGATAGGATGAGGAGGAGAAGGAGGTTAGGATGAGGATGTGAATGAGGATAAGGATATGATGAGGAAGAGGATGAGTATAGGATGAGGATGAGAATAGGATGAGGATGAGGATGAGGATAGGATTGGGATGAGGATGAGGATGAAGAAGAGGATAGGATGAGGATGAGGATGAGGATGAGGATGCG
>NC_032013.1:16644840-16645167 GCF_001865875.1 Lupinus angustifolius | reverse complement strand
CATTTCTTCATAAAATCCTCTCAAAAACACTTGAAGGCCGGAATTATCTCATTTAGGAATTCTTTCTGAATTTCTTAGTTTAGAGTTTTCATTTTCAAGTAATTCTTTGTAATTTTTAGTAGAATTCAAGAGGAGAAAAGGAGAAGGCAAATGAGATACAAAAATCAAATTTGTATTCTCATTTGGAACTCAAAAGCATCCAATACTTGGATGGATAGCTCATGCTCCTAAACATTTTCTTTTGAACAAGGTTATGTAATTTCTACTTCTTCTTAATTTACAAAAGTTTGGATTTTAATAATTCAAGTTGGTGCTTTGGTTAATATT
>NC_032013.1:16644371-16644740 GCF_001865875.1 Lupinus angustifolius | reverse complement strand
AGTAAAACATAAGAACTTGTCTAAGTAGTTCAAACTCACAAGAAGTTGAGAAATTTATTTTCCTTATTCAAAGAGATTTTGTCTCCTCAAGAATTTGTGAATGTTTAGTTTACTTTTCTTGTTGATTTATTTATGTGCAAATCAACCATCAAAATATGTTTAAACCATTATTTGTGCTTTGATATGTTTACATGATTTATTTTATTAGGCAATTCCTTGTGGTTCGACATAACCCTATACTATACTACAATTGAATCTTGAAAGAGGTGTAAATTGTAAAATAGTAAAGTGTTATCAATAAATTTATTTGTTGAAAACACCTTTTAATATACAAAAGTGATGAAACTAACTTACTAACTTTTATTTATT
>NC_032013.1:16642143-16644271 GCF_001865875.1 Lupinus angustifolius | reverse complement strand
ATTCTTTTGTTCTTTATTTATTTATTTGTATCTAACAACTAACTATTCATCACTTTTATATATTAGAATACCATTAAACCGATGTTGGAATTTATTCCACAAAATTGAGATAGTATTTAAAGGTACTTAATAATTATGCAATAGGTAATTGTTTCGATACCATTATACCGGCGTTAGAATTTATTCTAACAAAGCCGAGATGGGGCAAAGAAGGAATAACTTATTCACATGATTATTAAGAAAGTAAGTTGTAACTGGAATATTCTTGAAGCCATTATACTGGCGTTGGAATTTATTGCAACAAAGCCGAGATGGCGAACAAAGAATAAAACCCAGTTCTCTTACTTACAAAAGAAACATAACGAAAATGAGCGTAATAACCTCTCAACAAATTGGCACTGCTGTCAGGAAGATTTGTTGAGGGGGATAAACTCCCAACTAAAATAAACACCGGAAATACCATTTCAACAAAACCTAGCTTGGGTTTCTTCATGGTGAAGAAAGGTACATTTCTTCAATCCTAAGTCATCTTTTTGGTGACAAGCTTAAGCACACAACATGCCATACTTAGCTTGTTTCTTTTTAGAATTTCCTTTTGGACTTTTGGCTTATGATTTGGCATGAATTCTTGGCATTCTTTTGAATTAATCAATTTCCTAAAAAATTCAAGGGAAACCTGGATAAGAGGTGATCAAATTATACTATCTAATAAGACAAAATTTATCTAAAAAGTGTTGAATTAAGTTGTTTTTCACATTTTTGCATAGGATAAGTGCCATAAAATGTGTTGAATTTAGTTGGTTTTCACATTTTCACTTGTCATGGCTCAACACAAACTGCTTCAACAACAGCTAGATGAAGTGAACGAGAAGCTTAATCTGCTTAGACAACTATGAGAATCTTCGAAGAAGCAAGTTTACATTGCGACAACTGTGCTGATGATCATGAAACATGCCATTGTCGAAATGAGGAAGTCCACTTTGTAGGCAATCCTCCAAGACAGAACTTTCAAAATAATTAGCCTTGAGGGGGTAATAATAAATTTCAGGGGAATCACAATCCTACCCGAGGAATAATCAGTACCAACACCCAACACATGAAAAAAATGTTAAACTGGAGGACACACTGAATCAATTCATGTAAATGACAATGTCCAACCAAAAAAACACTGATGCATCTCTGCAGAATATGGAAATTCAAATCGGGCAGTTGGTCAAACGAATAGTTGAAAATCAGAATTCAACATTTTTAGCTAATACAGAAGTCATATCGAGGGAGCACTACATATGCTTGTTCTCTTAATTTTCAGTTATATCAAATGGATGTCAAGAGCGCTTTTCTCAACGTCTACATTTAAGAAGAAGTGTTTGTAGAACAACCTCCTGGTTTTGAAGATTACAAACATCCTTCTCATGTCTACAAGTTAAAGAACCCTCTATGGTCTAAAGCAAGCTCCACGAGTGTGGTATGATCGTCTAACAACTTTCCTGATGGAAAAATGTTTTACCAAAGGGAAGGTCGACACTACTCTATTTATAAAGAAAATAAATCATCATACTTTACTAGTTCAAATTTATGTAGATGATATTATTTTTGGTTCTACTACTGAAAGTTTGTGTAGTGACTTTTGCAAAATGATGCAAGGAGAATTTGAATTGACCATGATGGGAAAGTTGAACTACTTCCTTGGACTACAAATCAAACAGCTTGATAATGGCATTTTTCTGAGTCAAACCAAGTATTGCAGGGATTTTCTGAAAAGATTTGATACGGATGACTGCAAGCCAATAGCTACTCCTATGGGATCTAGCACATACATTGATACCGATGAAAGTGGAAAAAGTATTGAAATATCAAAGTATCGAGGTATGATCGCATCTCTTCTATTTTTAACTGCCAGTAGACCTGATATCATGTTTAGTGTATGTCTGTGTGCACGTTATCAGTCTAAACCAAAAGAATCACACTTATTTGTTGTTAAGAGAAATATGAAATATCTTAAAGGTACAACTGAAGTTGGACTATGGTATCTAAAAGGAAGTATATGTGAATTGGTTGGATATTCAGATTCAGATTTTGCCGGATGTAAATATGAAAGGAAAAGTACAAGTGATACTTGTCACATTTT
>NC_032013.1:16640354-16642043 GCF_001865875.1 Lupinus angustifolius | reverse complement strand
GAGGCTGAATATATAGCACCAGGTAGTTGTTAGGCCCAATTGTTGTGGCTTAAGCAACAATTACGAGATTATGGCTTAGACTTAGGCTGGACTCTGCTGAAAGGTGATAATACTGGTGCTATAAACCTTACAAAGAATCCTATTATGCATTCTAGAACCAAACACATAGATATAAGGCATCACTTCCTAAGGGACCATGTTCAGAAGAAAGATGTATCCATAGAATTTGTTGATACTCATAACCAACTTGCAGACATTTTCACTAAACCCTTGGAAAAAGAACATTTTTACAAAATTAGACTTCAATTAGGCATTCTTGATGAAGCTTACCTGTCTTAACATGCTTATATGACTATATGTTTGCTTCATTATGATTATCTCATGCCTACTTGGTCTTAAATATATTTATTTGTGTTCAAAAACTTAAATTTTTGGGGTTAAAAATCATTTTCATAGCTTAATTTTGCCTAAAAATAAGCTTTTATGGGGTCAGTAATCGATTATACTGGAAAGTAACCGATTACATGGTTGAACAGCGTGTTTCAGTAACCGATTACCCAAAGTGAGTAATCGATTACTCAGAGTTGTTGTTTGAAAATTTTAAAAATTTATTTTTGAGTAACTGATTACTCAAAATGAGTAATTGATTATTCTGTGCTGTTATATATGTATTTTCTGCATTTTTTTAAACTTTTTCAAACTCATCTTCCTCACTCAACTCGTGCTCTCTTCTTCTCAAAACCGCTCAGCCTCTAAAAACCTTGTTTTTGATCCGTTTCAAGAGATTTTTGTGTCCATTCCTATCTCATTTTTTATTCCAAACACTTCTAACCAATCATTTACGTGATTAGTGGCTTGAATCATAAAAACACCCAAAATCTTCAAAAACCCCCAAAATCTTCAAAAACCTAAAATTTCAAAATCCCAAATCCATGGCTTCTTCTTCTAGATCAAAGAAACAACACTCCAATACCTCTCAAAGGAGTCAAGGAACAACATATTTGGAGTGTAACCCTCTAGATTTGACAAGGCTTCTTGCTAATGATGAGCAACACAAGATATTTGAGGAGCACTTCCATGGTAGCACCTTTTTTACTCCAAAATTCGGTAATGTTGACAATTTTGAGTTTCAAGATTTTATTTTCCCTTATCTTTTATGTTAACAAATCTCGAACAAATTTTTCTACTGATTTATTGTTTTTAAACTATTGCTGCTTATTCCTGGACAAATTACTTTATGATGTTTTGTGCTTTATTGTTCCATTCCTGGATATTTGTTTGAAACATCTTATTTATGCATTGTAATACTTGCTTATCTATATCTTAATCAATACATAAGTATATGATATCATATTGATATATCTTGATTATATAAAGTGTATCTATGCTATATATATTGTGCTGGAATCTCTTTGCTTTTCTACTTTTTGATGAAGTCAAAAGGGGGAGAAAAGTTGGAGTGTATTTTCTGTAAAATTATATTTCAGGCACAACTACTCCAAAAGATAGGGGGAGCATACTCAAGTCAAAACTTCAACATATCTCAAAGTATGCTGCTCTCAAGAAAATTACACTGTCAAGAAGATCTTGGTTTGTCATCATCAAAAAGGGGGAGATTGTGAAGAAGATCTTTGCTCCTAACCTTGGCAAGGTTTTGATGAAGACACCAACATCACCAAAAAGAAGAAA
>NC_032013.1:16573075-16640254 GCF_001865875.1 Lupinus angustifolius | reverse complement strand
ACTTAAAACATTTTTCAAAAATAGTGTGTAATGCGTTACTTCATCTAAGTAACAAGTTACGTGTGTGAGAAAAAGAGTTATCCAACTTAAAACTGTTCAGAGTAATCATTACTCCCTTTGAGTAACAGATTACCAGTTTTGAAAAGGTTGAGTAACCGATTACCCAAATGGTGTAATCGATTACTCTAATTCGTTTCTAAAAGAACAGTGGATAGAGAGTTTGGGTAATCGATTACCCACTATTTCGATTACTCAATGTCAGTAATCGATTACTGAGAGTTGTTGCATCAGGTTTCAGATTTCAAAATGAAATATTTTCATTCCAGACGAAATCTCTTCACTTCAAACAACTCCTACACTTTCAGAAAGGCACCATGGATGTTTGGAAAGTCTATATAAAGGCTCTAACTCTCACAACACAAACACACAATAATACACAACTCTTATAAAATTTCCAAAAGCTCTTAAACTTATTCTGAAGTTATTTCTCTACACTTTTTGCAACTAGCACTCAAACTTTCAAAAGATATTTTTCTTAAGTTGCTTAGAAGTGTTTCAAAGTTTTCTAAAAGAGCATTATTATTTAGTATACTTAAAGAGTTGATTGGATTGCAAGTTATACTACTGTCATACTTGTAAAGGCAATATGTCATAGTTGTACATTCTTCAATATTGTTGCAGAATACTTTCTTTCACGGGGTGTGAAAAGAAAGGGGATTAGAATCACTTGGAAAGGTGTTTTCCAAGAGTGAATAAGAATTAGGGAGTGTGTAAGGTACATAGAAATCTCGGGGTGAGATATTGTAAATACAACTCATGATTCTTAGTGAAGAAATCTCTTGTGATACAAGAGTACTGGACGTAACCTGCGGTTGACAAGAAAGTGAACCAGTATAAAATCCTTGTGTACTCTCTTCTCCCTTATCTCTTTGATTTATTCTTTTTTATTTTCTGCATATATTTTTCGTTGCATGTTAACTCTTGTTTTTGCAAAAAAAGTGGCCATAATTTTTAAGTCAACTAATTCACCCCCACCCCCTCTTAGTTGCAACCTCGTTCTTACAAAAAATTTATTTAATAACTAAAATTTAATATTTTCAGTTTTCCTACAACAATTTATTCACTATTGTATCCTTAAGATTTGCTGCATGACATACATTTGCAAAATCCTTAAAAATATAATAAAATTTTTATAACAAATTTGATAAGTACTAATGTGAGTATAAGAGGCACACAACCCTTACAACATGTGAAGCCTATAAAAAATTATACAATAGTTACATTGTACCACGATAATGAAAGTTTAAAAATATATAATAAAATTCGACATGGATTTTCATAATTATTCATGTAAGTTGTTCATGTTATGGAACATCCAATATTATCACTCTCCTCCACCATCAATCTATACATCGTTAATCAATTGTTTATTTGATCATTAATCTCTTACATGATTTCATATATGATTATTGGCGATATTCATGTTCGAGAAAGCTCTTTCAATATTAGCATCTCTCACTACTAGCTTCAAACCTAACTCTAAATTCAAGTAAAGGGTAAGATTGGACAACATGAAATATCTTATCCTTACTAAATGTACAAAATGATTCTATTGGATTTAAACATGTTACATCAAGAAGCGATAAATTAAATATTTTTAATAAGCATAACTCAAGTTGAAATTATAAATTTTAGAAGTTTCTCCATTTTGTACTTTAACAATAGATATTTTTTTATAAATTAGTGGCAATCTTATATGCGATATTACTTATAATTTGTGGGGACATATTCCCTGCTGAGGTCTTAGTAGTTTCACCTTTAGAGTCATATGTATTATGTTTAAATTAATGGTTTGAAATATTAATGTATTTTATCAAAAGAGAAATGGTTAATTGACATTAACTTTGACAATGTGGCTTTTTAGAGCTCCTTAAATGACCCAACAAATGTTTGAATTTGTACCTTGTAATTATAATCATGGTTGTAATATTATGGTTTTGGAATTTCTACAACATTATCACGATTGATATTCTGGTCATATTGACTATATTTTCTTGTCTTTCTCTGCAATTTTGGTAAGCTCAATGTACCCACAATCGACAATAACATAATTTAACACACTAATATTACTATTACACGACTTTCACATTCAAGTTTATCTAAATTGAAAATGATATTTTCATTGATGGATTAAAACAATGTTTACCCTTCAATTAGATAAATACTGATAAAGAGATACGCACTCAACATCACAAAATAAAGAGAAACTTATTTTGTTCCAAAAATAAAAGATTATATATTTATTATTATTTATATATTGCGTCGCCTGCCACACATGGAAAAGTACAATGCGTGTAAACAACTGCATATACATAATAGCGCAGAGTGTTCATTCCCTCTACAACACTAAATAAATGAAAACACACATTTTGTTCTCGTAAACAATAATCAAGCGATGAACTTTGCATAAAACACTAATATGTAATAGCATTTACTTCACGTGTTTTCCTTTGACCCTGCATAATTAAGCATGTGCGTATTAGTATATCACTCCATAATTAATCCTTGATAAAATATAATATTACAAAGATTTTATATGAAATATAGACTACTTAAAGTAGTTAATACCAAAAGGGTGTTTCATAACATGGATTTTCATTTCAAATTAAGATAAGAGTTTAAGCTTCATATATAGTTAGTATAATAATTAGATGACAGTACAAAATATTTTTAGCCTTGAAAATTTAATATTAAGATTATATATTGTAGATGAATACATGTTGATTCCTTAAAAATAATAGTGAATGATTATAAAATATATGAAAAAATATTACAAAATATGTGTTTCGAGATTGTTAAATACCATTTCTAGTTATGGTGATATGGTGGTGGAGAGTGATGAGGATTCTTGTGGTGAGATGGTGGAGGAGCATGATGAGGGGTCTTGTGGTGGGCTGGTGGAGGAGAGTGATGAGGCTTCTTGTGGTGTGGTGGTGGAGGAGAGTGATGATGCTTCTTGTGGTAGGGTGGTGGAGGAGAGTGATGAGGCTTACTGTGGTGGGGTGGTGGAGAGTGATGAGGCTTCTTATGGTATGGTGGTGGGGTTGAATGGTGCTTGTGGCGAGGATGACGGTGGTGCCTGCGCCTGCGTGCTGGAGATGGTGGTGGTGGAGAATTGTGCTTGTGATATGGAGATGGTGGTGGTGGAAACTGGTGTTTGTACTTGTGCTCAGGAGACGGTGGTGGTGGTGCGTGGTGCTTGTGCTTGTGTTCTAGAGATGGTGGTGGAGAGTGGTGAACTGCAAGGGATTTGAAACGGTTAATGGTGGTGTCTGCTTCAGATGGCAAACTGAAGAGCATTACAGCCAATGCAAGAGAAACAAAAGTTGAGAGAAGTAGAGAACCCATTTTCCTCCTACTTCACTTCAAAGTGGGTTTTGATTATGCTGATTGCAAAACAAATGCTTCTTATTTTATAGTTTTTTAATTTACCATTAACAAATACTAATCAACTTGGTAATTTTGATTTTCACTCGAGATTCACCTTCCTAGAAACACTTAAGATTTCATATATATTTGTCTTTGATTTATACATTATTTTATTTGACTTTGGCAATAATATGACCCAAAATTATTTTAATTATTTACACTTAAGATTTTAATTATTTCAAATAATAGAATAGAAGTGATATATCAAGATTGTTCATAAAATGGATTGAGGGAAACAAGTGAATACTAATGACTTTTCCTCAATCCTTGTTTTGATAATTTTAATAATAGTACTTTTTAAAATATTATTAATTATTGATTATATCAAAAGATTTTATATACTATTTCATTTTCAATTTATTTATGATTTTAATGTTAATGAATAGAAGCAGTGTATTATAACTATTCAATAGATGATCCAAGGAAAATAAATAAAATCATGATCTTTCCTACACCTTTATTATAATTTATTTTAAAAGAATTATCCTTTTACTTAAATTTAAGTTTATTAAAATTTATCAGGCATGATAAATTATACTTGAGTAAATAATTATAATTTCAATAATTATTAAATAATTGAATAATACTCATTTATTCATAATATATATTTATACTAACATTAGAAATATAATTAAAAATTATTATTATTATATTATTTGTTGAAATTTACTAATTATATTTATTATTATAAGAAAGGGAAATTACCAATTAAAGATAGAAGATGAAAACTGCACCTTATTGTGCATATGGAATAATAGTTCTTGGTAAAAAATAGTTTGACTAGTTGAATATATTTTATTTGTTTTAAATAATTGAAGTGATATATTATGATTGTTCAAAGAATGAGTTGAGGAAAACAAGTGGTTACTACTGATATTTTCTCTATCTTTGACGTGATAATTATTAAATAATTTAATAATACTCATTTATTCATAATATATATATTAATTTATTTATATATTAACTTTGTATGTTATTTCTATCTTTCCTCCATTTATGTTTGCTTCATAGAGAAAAAACCAGTAGCTCCCTTCGTTCGTATGATTTCCTAGTAATTATCACTTAAGGTATCTTACATAATTTTTAGAAATTTATACAGGACAAAGGATCCTATTGATTTTTTTTTACATGATTAAATGTGATATAGTTAGAGCCCCTCTTATTTTTAGATAAATGTACGGAATATTTTTGTATTATATTGTTTAACGTTATGTAGTATTAATTGTGGAAGAATATTATAAATTATGCAACTTAATTGATTTTTGGAAAACAATAATGAAAAAAAACAATATATTACAATAACACAAGGAAATAAATAAAATATTACTTATCTAATTTTTAACTAAAATGTAAAAATAAATAATTATTTCAAATTATCTTATTATATTATTTTAATTGATAAATAACAAAATAAATAATAAAGAAATAATGTATATATTTTTTAATCATTTGTTTTTAAATTCCAGCTAGTTACAAAACTCGTTTTACTAAACAGCTCTAATTTAATAAGCTACTTTCACAATTACAAGCTTCTATCTACATTCATAACTATAAGCTACAAGATCATGATTACAACCTAGTTTTCTGGAAGAGAGTCTATAAATATAAGTGCTATTGGGATTTTAAAACTAAAAAACAATAATTATAATTAGATATAAAGGAAAATGTTAATAAGCAAGATATAGCTATGAAATTTGAATGATGCCACAAAAGCTAATTACAATAATTTTATTCATGTCAAAGTCATTTGACAATCAAATGTAATGAAAAGAACTAATCAGAGAAATGTGACTATAATAAACTGAATTGACCAAATAATTTTAAAGTAAAAAGTGAACTTTTCTTAATATAACGAAAAATAGTCTTAACAAGTTAGATTTGCGAGTCAAGTCTTATTGTGTTGCTGCGGTATTATGATCAGGGATGTGTTATTGCTAGCTAATCTTCAATTGCATAGAGGCAAAAACAAGGTATATGACATGGGTATTTTTTTTTTAAAGCAAGGGTGCAAACCCACCCAAAGATATATTAATAGAAAAGGAAACCATTACATACCCCTAAACCTATAGTTAGGGAGGGACACCAAATTTCTATGAAATTCAAACAACAAGAAAAAAGGAGGGTGATCTCACCAATTGTCCAATCCGCAAGTCACACCAAAATTGGCTAATCTATCTGCACAAGCATTGTCTTCCCTAAATATATGGGACACTTTCACTTGCATATCAAGCATTAAATGTTTACACTTGTTCATTCGGTTACTTAGCTTCCAAGGAACCGGCTTGATTCCCTTGAAGATGTCCACCACCGAGGTTGAGTCACACTCCAACCAGATTAGACACCAACCTTTTGAGTGAGCAATTTGGACTGCTGTAATTGCAGCAAGAACTTCAGCAAATAAAGAATCTTGAATGCTATAATAAGAAGCAAAGCAACCTAAGCACATCCCCTTACTATCTTTGAAAATCCCCCCCCCCACCTGCATGCCCCGGGGACCCCTTAGCCGCACCATCAATGTTAATCTTCACCCAACCCATCAAAGGCATAGCCTAATTGACTTCAGAAATAGCAGGGGCCTTGTTGTACTTAGCAGTGACTTGGAAGGCTCTTAGAATGGAGAATTCCTGCAGGGAAGGCTTGGCACAGAGTTTGGTGAAGTTACTCGTGAAAGAAGTGTTGAGCTTGATCATCTGAATTGCTTGGGCAGAGTTGATATGCAGATTATCGAATCTGGATTTATTTCTACAATGCCAAATGACAGCAATTGAGTTGACAATTGCAGAGATTAACACCTGCTGCAATTGAGGACTCCAACTAGCTGAGATGGATAAGAGGCTTTTGATTGATGCATGATCAATGGGATATCGAAGCTGAGTGCTCAAACAATTCCAAATTAGCTTAGCAAAAGAATAGTTGAAGAATAGATGAGCAGAGGACTCCTCAGTGGACCTACAAAGGTTGCAATCGAGGGCAGAGCCAATCCTCTTATCTTCAAATCAATTGACATTCTATCCTTCAATAACCTCCAAGTGACAAAAGACTTAGAAGGAGGAATGGCTATAGACCAAATTGAGTTACACAAATGATCCTGAGCTTGAGCACGCTTGATGTAATTGTAAGCCTCTTTTGAGTTTAAAATCCCATCACTTGTATGCTGCCAAGCCAACTTATCAGGCAAATTAGAGGTAGGAATAGGGGTTCTCAGTATTTTATGGCAAACCTCGGGGTGATTCCTACTCATCCAGGACGGGATTATCCAAGCAGAGTCAGTAATGTAGTCAGGGATCTTTGCCACAAGAAAAGAAGAAATCTAATTAGGAATGCCAAGGAGATCAATTAAAGGTTTACCCAACCAGTTGTCCCTCCAATATCTGATGTTGCTTCCATTGCCCAACAGCCAAATTGAGTTCTCCAAAGAGACCTGCCAATGCTTCTTTATACCAGGCCAGATTGAGGACTTTATATAGGAAGACTTAGGCTCTTTGTTCCTGCAAAATCTACTTCTGTAGTAGTTAGCCCATTTCCCAAGCCAACTTTAGCATTGCTGCCTAATTTAACAACTTTATTGATCTTATCCCAAGCCCACCCTCTTTTTTGGGGCAACAAACTTTATCCCAAGCAATTGTGACTAGCTTCTTGACCTTAGTATCTCCAGACCAAATGAAATTCCTTATGCAACAATCCAGCTTTTTTAGCAAATTGACAGGCCAGCTATAGATGTGAAAACTATAGATTAGCATACTATGAATTATGGATTTCACAAGCTCCACTCTGCCCATAATTGAGAGACAAGACCCTTTCCACCTGGCCAACTTGTTGATGATTCTGTCAGCTATGGGCTGAAGATGAATAGCTTTAGGTTTGCCTTTGAACACAGGAACCCCTAGATAGTTGAAGAGCAGGCTCCCAACTCCAAAACCCAGCCAGGCAGTTAACTTGCTGATTTTCCTAGGAGTAGCTTGAGTAGAGAAGAATTTACACTTGTTAAGGTTTAAACATTGACCTAAAACTTTGGCATAATCATTAAATAAGTCCTTGATGGCAAACAACTCTCTTTTGATTCCTCTGTAAAACAGAAGAATATCATCAGCATACAAAACATGGCTAGGTGTTGCAATTCTAGGCCCAACAATTGATCTAAATTTCCCATTATCCAGCAGCTTAGATAACCCTCTGCTTATCACATCTTCAGCCAGGCAAAACAGAAGAGGGGATAAGGGATCCCCTTGCCTAACACCTCTCTTGCAATGAAAGAACCCAACAGAATGACCATTCACTAAAATAGAGAGTCTAGCAGACTTTAGGATGACATCAATCCAGTACATGAAAGAACTAGCAAACCCAAAGGCATGAAGAGTATCTTTAAGGAACTTCCAATCTATAGTGTCAAAGGCCTTCTTTACATCAAGCTTGATTGCTAAATTTCCACCAAGAGTTTTATGGTACATAAGAATAATTGTCTCAGAGGCAATACATATGCAATCATGTATGTGCCTATCTTTAATGAAGCCTCTTTGCTGCTTGGATATGATTTTAGGAGCAATTTTAGCAAGCTTGTCAGCCAAGACTTTGGTTATTATTTTGAATTGGAAATTAGCAAGAGCTATTGGTCTAAAGTCCTCAATATTGTCAGCAGAGGGAAATTTAGGAATTAGCACCAGGTTGTTAGAATTGAGGTTAGGGAGAATCCAACCATGAGTAAAGAACTACTTAACAGATTGACAAAGATCTTTCCCAACTATGTCCCAAAAATTATGAAAGATTCAACCACCAAACCCATCAGGGCCAGGAGCACCCTCCCCATTCATATCAAAAACAACACCTTTGATCTCCTCCTCCAAAGGAATCTTAGAAAGCATAGAGTTGTCCTCCTCAGAAACCAGCTTAGGAATGACAGAATCAATGAGACTACTAGGTTGAGTTACATTATCAGAGGCATAGAGCATGGTGAAGTAGTCCAAGACATGGTTCTCAATCTTCTGCCTATCAAGCAGAGTATTCTCACCTTGTCTAAGCATGCTCATAGATTTGGTGGCATACCTGATTTTGGCAATGTTATGGAAGTAGCTTGTGTTCCTATCACCACTGACTTGCCAATTTACTCTGGACTTCTCCTTCCAGAACTCTTCCTCAGCAGCTAAAGCCAACAACAAGACCTTTTGAGCCTGATCCTCTTGAATCATTAGATTATCAGAATGCCCCTCATTAGTGATTCTCTGTTGTAACCTCTCAACCTGGAAAAGAGCCTCCTTAACCCTACTGTGAATGTTTCCAAAAACCTCCTTGTTCCAAGTTTTGAGGATGATCTTGAGACCCTTGAGCTTGGTAGAAAGGATATACATGGGGCAACCCACCACCTGATTAACCTAGTGATTCTCAATTACCCCTCTGAGACCCTCATGCTTCAGCCACATTCTATGGAACCTGAATTGAGCTGGGTTCCTTGGAATCTCATCTGAGAAACCAAGCAGAAGAGGGTGATGATCCGAGGCAGATCTAGTCAAAGTGCAACAATAAGTTTGTTGCCAATTGTGCATCCAAGTGTCATTGCACATTGTTCTGTCCAGTATTTTTTGAGTGTGAGCCAAACCTCTTCTTCTATTAGACCACGTGAATTCAGCTCCTCTAGTAAGGATATGACGCATCCTACCAACATCAGAGAAATTCTTGAAGTCCTCAGAAGCAGTTCTATTAGGCAAGTAAGCACCATTGCACTCATTGGCTCCCAAAACAGAGTTAAAGTCACCAATGCAACACCAAGGCCCCTAATTAGCTGAAATGAGGTCTAATATATCAGTCCAGGGGGTTCTTCTCATAAGGTAGTTGGTGTGAGCATAAACTGCACAAATGTAAGCATGTTGACCATTTTGCAACAAAGAAATGGAAATTTGCTGAGAAGAGTTGGAGATGATTTGAGGACTGATATCATCACGACAAGCACCCCAAAGATTCGGAAGCAAGCTACCCCTATCATTCTCAATAAAAGGCTTCAAATTCAAAGCAAACCAATACAAAGGATTGATTTTATTCAAGGCAATCATGGGTTCAGAGATGGAAACCACATCTGGCTTATTGATAGAAAAAAGCTTTTTGAAAACTAATCTAGTTTTGGAATTTCTCATTCCTCTACTGTTCCAATAAATCACCTTCATTTGGAAACATTTAGGTAGCCACCCCTACGGGTAAAGTGAACCTTTTCAAGGCTTTGCTTTTGTCTCAATTTTTTCTTTTGAAATTTGGACAGAACTTTTGTGTATGACCCTCCCTTAGATATAGCTTTATTTGGGATGCTATCCCCCAAGTCTTCATTAATATCCTCCTCCTCATCTGCCCATAATCTTCCAACAATTCTAGCCTCTGTTGCATCCACAACATTGCTCATCTGCCCATGCTGCTGGATTATGAAGCTTTCCTCTGGTATTAGCTGAGAGTTAGGGACCTCATTTTCCATAGAGTCTTCCACTCTTGTGTCCCTCGAATCATCATCAGATGATCTATCAAGGTCATTTGCCTCATCCAACTGAGGAGTGCCCTCCTCTTGCACTTTCTCCAATTGAAGATTGACATTATTCTCAAATTCTAATTCAATTATCAGATCATTGCTCTGATTATCCTTAGCCACTTCCTTCAGGTTATCAGTCACAGATTCACCTCTATGGATAGGAGTGCTAGATTTGCAATCAGTGTTTGAAGCAGGGCCCTTATCTGTTACTTTCCTAGGAGTTTTTCCAAGAGAAGTATCTTTATTGGGCCTAGGAGGATCTATTCATGCATCCTTATTTCTTCTGCAGTTTGAGATCGTATGTCCAATAGATTGACACCCTGAACAGAAATCAGGGAGGTTCTCATATTCAATGTGCACAAAGAAAGCAAAGCCTTCTCTTTCCACCAAGATTTGACTAGGTAAAGTACCTTTAAGGTCAACATCCACCAATCATCTTGCAAAATGCCCAAAGGATCTGCTAGAGGTTGCCTCATCCAGAGATATTGGAACACCCAAACCCACAGCAATAGAAAACAGGATCTTGGCACTCCAATATTCAAGCGGCAGACCCAAGATCCTGACCCAACATTGCGAGTGAGACACCTTCTGAAGATTTCGGTTGAAGTCAGGGGACCATAAAGATAGTCTCAGGAATCCTGGTTTCAAGCTCCAAGACCCCACCGCACAAATTGATCTCATATCACCGAAGCAAATGAGAAATCATAGAACCCTCGACCCATCGATATCATACTCTATGTACCAATCATTGTCCAGAGAGACTGAAGCTTTGCTCTCAGTTCATGAACTTAAGAGGTGTGTCTCCTTTTGATAAAATGATCCTGCCATGAAGGTGTGTCTTGCACCTTTAAAGACCCGCTTGGTACTCCTCTTCCGGGATCTTAATGGCAATAGCATCTTCCTTGATACATGGTTGAGGCAGTTGGGAGATTGAGATGTCACACGTTGCCTTGAGAGCTTGAACAAATGATTTGTTTTTGTGCACTTCCGATGTTATTGGAGCTGGAAGTTTGTTTACCCTTGCTTCTACTGATTCATCCAGATTAGCCAAGCAAGACCAGGGAATAGTTGTCTTGTGAGTTAGAGAGTTCATCATTTTATATCCAAGATTGTTAGTGCTCTTCATCATTGTGATTCCAAGAATGTTGGAGTTCAGTCCAAGATTGTTGGAGGTTGTCACTACGTGCCTACTGCCCTAGCAGAGCTCATTCCTTTGATAGTGGTGGATTATAAATTTTGTATTTTATACATGGGTATTGATATATGTAGGATGTGTAACATTGTTGTTGCTAAACTAAACATTGGTACAAGGTATGTGATATTGGCACTGATATAGATGTGAGGTGTGATAAGAGTATTGGTTGATATTATATTGATGAAATGTGTGTGGTAGGTATACTATTTAAGGTGAAATATTAAGATGGTTGCTATATGCAAAGCATTTATTTCAATTTAGGTAGAGTTTATTGTGATTGTTTCAAAAATAGTCTTAATATAATGAAAAATAGTCTTAACAAGTTAAATTTGCGATAAGAAGGAAACTTCTACAAGAAACATGAATAAGAAAAATTAAAAATAAAAACGTACTTCGAATAGAAAACACACAAAAATAAATTAAGATTAATTGTTATGGAAAAAATAACAACTACATGATATACATGGCATCTTTATTAAGTGGAGTCAAATGTTGAACATAAAATCTACACGTGGAAAATAATTTACACACCACAAATTTCTTAGAAAATTTATATATTATTTGATTACAATATTATAAATACTTAAAATAATCTACGTAATAATGAAAATATTCAAAGTTTGGTTGGTAGAAGTGCAACTAATAGGACGAAGCAATAGGAAAACTTTGACATGATAGAAACGTGGAAAGAACCTGCTAACATATATGAAGTAAAATATTGTCTAATTATAGTATCTAGTTTTGTTTCGAGTCAAGTGCAAGCAATGTCTTATTGTGTCTCTGCTGTGTTATGATCAGGGATATGTTATTGCTAGCTAATCTTCAATTGCATAGAGGCAAAAACAAGGTGTATGACATGGGTATTGATATATGTAGGGTGTGCAACATTGGTGCTGCTAAACTAAACATTGGTACAAGGTATGTGACATTGGCATTCATATAGATGTGAGGTTTGACAAGAGTATTGGTTGATATTATATTGATGAAATGTATGTGGTAGGTATACTATTTAAGGTGAAATATTAAGATTGTTGCTATCTGCAAGGCATTTATTTCAATCTAGGTAGAGTTTATTGTGATTGTTTGAAAAATTTATTCTAACAATTCTCATATTACATATGATCAGAAAGAGAGGAGGGAGGCTAAAGTTTAATATCATGCCAAGTTCCTTATTTCAACATGCCCTAGTAATTAGAGACACTTTAAGTTTGTATCTCATTTTCTCTTCTTTTGCCTACTGAACCTCTTGGATAAAAGGCTCTTGTACGATCTATTTTAGTTGGTGCTTGACCAAGCTCACGGTTGACTAGAGCTTTTAGAATAAAATAGGCAGCGAAAATATGAAATTTGGATAAAAGAAGATGGATATGATTTGAGGTGAAGGTGTAACATCCCTCCTTTCAGTACCTTGCTTAGGTAGACATATGACTATATATATATATATATGTGTGTGTGTCTGTATGATTATGTATGTGATTATATTTTCTTCATCTTAGAATGCTAAATATTTAATAATTGCTTTGAAAATAAGTTGATCTAGTTAGTTTCAAAGTTGTCCAAGTTTAAAGTCTAGCCGTTATCGGGTAATTATGGTTTTAGAATTTTAATTAGAATTCGTCTAAGTGACCACCTAACCTATTAAATTTTCTAATGTGATGTTTAGTTTTGAGGATAGAAAGTTATTATCTTAGTGTTATACTATGATAAATAACTTAGTTAAAAGTCTCTAGAAAAAGTGTTGGTTTTAATGTAGCTTTGAACTGGATTGCCCGAGAGTGCCTGTGATCTTTTCTATCATTTCTTTGAGTACTTGAACTATCATCTATACTCCCCTAGACATTGCTTAAGGTTGTATTAAGGTGTCTTAGAGCACAAGAAAACACATCCATGCACTACACTAATTGCTCAAACCAAATACCACATTATGCATATAAAACTTTGCTAAATTACCTAATCCTTGTTTAAATCTTAATGACACCCAACCCAAAATATCTTCCTCCACTAACTCATCTCTAACACCTATATATACATTACCTTAAGGGGGGTGGGGGGCTGCATTCTCACACTCTCACACCTCTTCACCAACACTCCATCTTCACTCATCTTCTCTACTCTTTCTTCCTAACGTTAGCACCAAGGAGGAAGGGAGAAAGCCTCCATCTTCATCTCCAAACTCACATGAAAGTGAGAAATCTGAATCCCAAGGTATCTATTTCACCTCCATGGCTTTTAATCTACACTTTCTTAAGGTTTTGTTGGTTGGATTCTCATTAAGATTTCATGAACTAAAAGTGGTGCAACTATGGATTATAGTGTAGAGTTTGCTTGGATTTCCTCCTAATTTCTCTTCAAAGACTCTACCCAACCATTTCAAGGTATGGATAACTCAAATTTCACCTCTGATTCACGAAAAAATGATATGCAAGAGCTGTGCTTACTGTTTTAAAAATTATGCTCTAAGTGTGGTTAGGGAAATCATGCATTGTTGTGGTTGTTGTTGAGCTGTAAGCTTAGGGTTGTGATAGAAATGATCATGGCTATGTTTAGAACTCTTTACATGTTGGAAATATTCTGTGTGCAGGTCTTTTTATCCCAAGAATCACGTGGTGAAAGGGTTTCTATACTGAATTACCTCCTTGTGTTCTTGATAGATCCAAAAGAGTATTTTAGGTGTTGTTGTGATTGTTCTAGGGTGTTTAGGATTGAAACAACATTGCATGTGTTATAATAGTTGTTTAACACACTGAACTCATGATCTTTAACTCATTCCAAAGGTTAGAACTGGAAAATTTTGAAAGCTAAGAAGCCATGCAAATCGGTGCCAAGTATTCAAGAGTTAAGGAAAACCTTAATACCTTAATTCCTTGATAACTTGAGTTCCTAACGTCCAAATTCTACATGTAATATATGCATGTGTTCATATTTTAAATTCCTAGCTAAATATCATTCTTTCATGGACAATAAAAATTCGAAATCCTCGCTGTTTAATGGGAAAAACGAAAACAGTCCCTAGTTGGCACTCCAAACTATTTAATTTTTGACTATATGTTAGCCTATGTTTCAAATTGCCTTATGGTTTATAAATTCTGAGTTTTATGAGCCTAAACTTATATTAGTACTCTGTTTTATGAAGATAAAGTGTCTATCTCAAGATAATATTTTTTCTAAAGCTTTCGTGAAGCGAATCCGAGACTCATAAGTCAAATTCTGAGATTTAAACCAATAGCGTCTCTCAAAATCTTTTTGTGCCTAATCAAGATTTGAGATATATCCAAACTAGATATTTGAGTATTTTCTAATGTCTAGAGCCTCATTTTGGTGTTTTCATTTGCAATCTGAATAAACTTAGTGATATCGAAATTAACTGTTTATGACCTAATCAGGTACACGGCACTCGGGCAATCAGCAACAAAGGAACATTAAGTTCAGTAAGGTTAAAGGTATGGAAAGAAGTGTCTTTATATAGGTGCTTAGAAATGATTCCAAAGATATTCATGCATCTCTAAGCTAGGCCATGTGCGGATATAGTCCAATACTCTTTCTGCAGCCGCAGACAATCGAGTAGCGAGACTTAGTTGTTCGTAAGTTAATTTAAATTCTAAATTATGATGGATGTGTTGGGTTGAAGTGGTTCAATGGAATTGAATGATTATGTTTGTTGATATGAATGATTATTATGACTGAAAGTTTGATAATGAAAGTAATGATTTAACTTAATATTCGTCGAATTTTGAATTGTGACATATTGTTGAGTTGACTATTGAACTGTCATCAAAATTCTCATGGCATAACATATGAAAATTCTTGATGAAACTTAAAGAATGAAAGTTTTGCTTATGAAAGATTTGATGAAGGATGAAGGGGAAATGTTTTTCTGATTAATATCAGAACTGGCATATTTTTACAGTAATTAGAAAATCTTTTTGATCAATAAGCCAACGAGTTAGAACTTGAAGAAAATATTATAATTGAGTTTCAATGAAAATGTTTTGTTATTACCCTATAAAGGATTCCCCCGATTCTTCTTTTTAATAGGAAAAAAAAGCTATGCTTTGTATGAATCGAAAGATTCATGTCACTATGTTTATCGTTTGTAATGTGGGAAGATACGACACTGAGATTGTGTTGAGAACCCAGAGGGGTACCTTGTCTGTGTGACTTGGTTGAGGGGACATTGTGGGTGGAGATTGATTTGTCAGGAATAGGGTAGCTCCCTTGAGCCGACAGAACTCTTCGCAGTAACTACAACGACCTCTGACACCCCCTTGAAGGTATCGTGCTCAGGGTGATGTAGCGATTATCTTTGCCAACCATAGGGTATTTCCGGCGCTATTGAGTGCGTGATAGTTATATGCCTTTTGGTTACCAATGGTTGGAACAGAGTTGTATTCGTCATGTTCGCTTCCTAAGAATAGCAAATGGCTGGTCGAGCTCGATCAGTCGGTACCATTGATGTTGAGGTATCGTTAGGGGCCCAGTTAGGAAACAATTCTCCATGCATTCATCTACAAAATAGTTGGTCTCATTAGATTAACGAGTGCATTCATTATTACATCATGCTCATACATATGATTAATTTTTATATTAATATCTGTTTGATCTGTTTTATGTTATGACTTTATTAATTGTTGATTGTTTATCTTATATAGAGATGCTTACTCTCCAATTTCACATTACATGTAGTGATGGACTCAGAGGCTTCTTTTGTGGTTCCTCCTTGTCGAGTAGAGATCATGCCTCTCCCATCGGGGGAGGTTGAGGTGGACCGGTCTAGGGCGGTGTTTAGGGGAGACATAGAAATCAGGTGTTCGTTCTCGGACAGGCATAGAGTGATACTCCCCCGCCGCTCTACCATTCCAACGGTCTATATCATGCACATACCAGACAGTTACGAGTTGCGACGCATGCCTCCTCTTGCTCCTGCCAGGTATATTCCATCTCCTACTACTCCTCTTGACCTATCTTCTGGATCCTATCATGCCCGGACACGTAGGGTTGCGCCATTCTGGTGTACACCCAGAGCCTCGGTGAGACGTTCTATTGGGGGACCACGTGTGACCCCGGCTAGTCGTACTGAGACGACTCGGGGAGTTCAGAATTGTCGATGTATCCGGTGTCTTTCTTTATGGGAGAGTCATATGGATTCACCCGCTATTCTTGTGAGAGAGAATCTGGAGTTTGCTCTTGGGTCCTCTTCTCACGGGGTACGTGGGAGGATTCAAAATGACGAGGCTGATATTCGTGGCTCGATAAGGAGGGCCCGACTATCTCCTTCACCATCATACTCCCCTACGCCAGCCGAGCCTATGGTTAGGGAGGATATTATATATATTTGCAGTGACGATGAGGATCCAGAGGAAGACCCTAAGGAGGGTAGTTCTGAGGGACAATAGCAGGAGGATGTTGGGTCGAGATTCTGACAGTCTGTTTAAGCATGGTATGACAGTATAGTTTTCTTTTGGTGCGGTTGCTGTGAGTTCAGTGTACACCCAGCCATAGGATCTTTTGCGTGTGTATATTTGTGTATATATATGTCCTATTATGCTGGAGTGTATATGTGGATGACATTACTTGGATGATGTACTTTTTTTGGACTCTGACGATTTTTGAACAAATATGTGTAGGTTACTATGTGGTATTGTTATTTAGTTTATAGTTTAAGTGGTGAGTTATGAAAGAACCATATGTTCGTATGTTAAGAAGAAAAAAAATTTATACGCTATTTTCCCAAAAAGGAAAATATAATTAACCAAGATCGTAAACGATGGTCTTGTATGTAATTGTTTTAAACGTTAGGAAAAGGGTGTTACACTTTAGTGGTATCAGAGCAGTTTAGCCTGGTTAGCCTGTGATAGGTCTCACACACTTCTAGTTGTGTGCCTCTGACTGTATTTCGATAAAGGACGCAGGGATAAATATGGCGAGAAGGAATGAGACTGCCACTCATGAGTTATTAGAGCGAATGGCAACAATCCTCGTGAATATGAATGCATCAGTAGATCGAGGGACCGTAGAGTATCGATGTCTGTAGAGATTTTTGAAGATAATCCACCAAAGTTTGAGGGAGGATTTGATCCGGAAGGTACATATCGATGGCTTGAGGACATAGAGAAAATTTTCAGAATCATGCAGTGCACTGAAGCACAAAAGGTAATCCTAGCTCCCCATATGCTAGTTGGAGAAGTTGAGCATTGGTGGAATTATGTTAGATTGAAAATGGAAGCTGAACGGAATGAAATTACTTGGTGGGTGTTTCGGGGAAATTTTTTGGAGACGTTCTTTCCTGAAGACGTTTTCCAAAAGAAAGAAATAGAGTTCCTGGAACTCAAGCAAGGGAATAGATCTGTGGGTGAATATGCTACGAAATTTGAAGAACTATCAAAATTCTCAAGATATTTTCAACAGTCCGAGAATAAAAGAGAAAAATGTATCCGATCTGAGAATGGACTCAGACCCGAATTGAAGCCAGTGGTGAGTTTCCAGGAGATATTTCAAATGCCTACCTTGGTGAAGAAATGCAGAGTTTATGAGAAAGACATCATGGACCAAAGGACATATCACAAGAATCTTCAATCACAGAAGAATGTGGGGCCTAATCATCACAAGAGTAATCACCATCGTAATTTCAGAGAACCCTATCAACCACCATCTAGTCACCGAGGATTTAACAGGAACAATCCTCAGCAGTACTCAAACAATAAGCCAAGGGAGAATCCGCCTAAATGCTCTAACTGTAACAAACTCCATTTTGGAAGAAGATATCTGAGTAAGGATGATGTGTGCTTCAATTGTGGTCAATCTGGACACTTCCGTTATGAATGTCCTGGAATTTCCAAAGGAAACAAAAATCAGTTGCCAACAAGACCACCAGCGGAGAAACCAACCAACCGTGGGAAAGTTTTTGCTTTGAGTGGAGCCGAAATAGAAAAGTTGCCTAATGTCATCCAAGGTAAGTGTCTGATTAATGGAAGTCCTTCTATGGTTTTGTACTATTCAGGAGCCACCCATTCTTTTATATCGTATAATTGTGTGCTACGAGTAGGATTAAAAGCCATTATTATTCCATATGAAATAACCGTAGAAACTCCTATGAAGTCTTTAGTGATGACGTCTGAGACATGTTTGCAATGCCTAGTGGTGATTTAGGGAAGAACCTTTATGGTGGACCTGATTTTCCTTCTCTTGTCACAATTGGATATGATTATAGGAATGGTCTAGATGTCGAAAATGGTGTGTCTTTGAATTGTAGGCATAAAACCATAGAATTTTTAGAAATCCCGGGAGAATGTTCAGATAAAGAAGATCGCCAGTCTATGTCTGCTAAGGAATTCTTAGCAAGAATTCGAGTAGGAACCCAACTGCTTGTCTTTTTATCCTCTTTGGAGACTGAAAAGGGGATGGGAACTCGAGGAATTCCAGTAGTAGAAGAATTTCCAGAGGTATTTCCTGAAGATATTTCAGGTTTACCACCCGAAAGAGAAGTGGAATTCTCAATAGACTTAATCCCTAGAACAGGACCAATCACTATGGCTCCTTACAGAATGGCCTCTGTAGAACTGTTGGAACTCAAGAAACAATTAGAAGATATGATGAGTAAGCGATTCATCAGACCGAGGGTGTCACTATGGGGTGCTCCAATATTATTTGTGAAGAAAAAGGATGGGAGAATGAGACTGTGTATAGACTACCGACAGCTTAACAAAGTAACCATTAAGAATAAGTACCCACTTCCTCGGATTGATGATTTGATGGATCAGTTAAGAGGAGCTTCAATATTTTCTAAGATTGACTTAAGGTCGGGATATCACCAAATTCGAGTTAAGAAGGAAGATGTGCCGAAAACAGCTTTTCGTACTCGATATGGACATTATGAGTATTTAGTAATGCCCTTCGGAGTTACGAATGCTCCTGTAGTGTTCATGGACTATATGAACAGGATTTTTCGGCCGTTCTTGGATAGCTACTTTTGTCGTGTTTATCGACGACATCTTGATATACTCTAAAACCAAGGAAGATCATGCTGAACACTTGAGAACTGTGTTGAAGATGTTAAAAGAGAGACAACTATATGCTAAGCTTTCAAAGTGTGAATTCTGGTTAGAAGAAGTACAGTTTCTTGGTAATGTGATTACTCGAGATGGAATTGTTGTTGATCCAGCAAACGTGGAAGCAGTTTTGCAATGGGAAAGACCTCAAACAGTCACTGAAACCAGGAGTTTTCTTGGGTTAGTTGGATACTATAGAAGGTTTATAGAAGTTTTTTCGAAGATTGCGTTGCCTTTGACCAAGTTGACCCGAAAGAATCAAGCTTTCGAATGGACGACCCAGTGTGAAAATAGTTTCCAATAGTTGAAGCGAAGATTGACTTCTTCTCCAGTGTTAATTCTTCCAGATCCGAACGGTAATTTTGAGGTATACTGTGATGCTTCTAAACAAGGTTTGGGGTGCGTACTGATGCAAAATAGAAAGGTAGTAGCTTACACATCTCAACAGCTGAGACCTCATGAAGAGAACTATCCTACACATGATTTAGAGTTGGCTGCAGTTTTTTTCGCTTTAAAAATTTGGATACACCATCTGTATGGGTCCAAGTTTGAAGTATTCAGCGACCACAAGAGTTCGAAATACTTGTTTGATCAAAAAGACCAGAACATGAGACAACGCCGATGGGTTGAATTTCTGAAGGATTATGATTTTGAATTTCAATATCACCTAGGAAAAGCAAATGTGGTGGCAGATGCTCTAAGTCGAAAATCCCTACATTTGTCAGCCATGATAGTAAGGGAGTTGAAGCTATTAGAACAGTTTAGAGATATGAATCTAGTTCACTACTTCAAGGAAGGTAAAAAGGTTTTGGGATTAATGAGAATCACCAACGAATTTCTGGACCAGATAAGGGAATTACAAAAGATAGACCGAGAAATTCAAATTCAAAAATCACTCATGGAACAAGGGAAGAAATTAGAGATTCAACAAGGAAAAGACGGAATTATTAGATTCCAAGGGAGAATTTGTATTCCTCAGAATGGAGAACTGAGACAGATGATTTTAGAAGAAGCTCATAAGAGTAAGTTAAGTTTTCATCCGGGAACTACCAAGATGTACCGAGATCTGAAGAAGATGTTCTGGTGGCCAGGATTGAAAAGGAATGTGGCAGAGTATGTAATGGCATGTTTGACATGTCAGAAGACAAAAGTTGAACATCAAAGACCCAGAGGATAGTTGCAACCCTTAAGCATCCTTGAGTGGAAATGGGATAGTATATCCATGGATTTTGTCTCCAGATTGCCAAATACTTCCGCAGGTCTTGACTCAATATGGGTAGTGGTAGATAGACTAACAAAATCAGCCCACTTCATCCTAGTAAATGTCAAGTACGCTTTGGAAAAATTGACTCAGATCTACCTCAAAGAAATTGTGAGACTCCATGGAATACCTATGAGCATAGTATCCGACCAAGATCCGAGATTCACTTCAGGATTTTGGCAGAGTCTTCACAAAGCTTTAGGATCAAGGTTGAGAATGAGCTCAGCTTATCATCCTCAATCAGATGGACAAATAGAGAGAACAATTCAGTACCTAGAGGATTTGCTGAGAGCATGTGTTTTGGAGCAACATAGGAGTTGAGATAAACTTCTTCCGTTGATTGAATTCACATACAATAATAGTTATCACTCCAGTATTGGTATGCCACCTTGTGAAGCTATATATGGAAGGAAATGTCGAACACCTTTATGCTGGAATGAAGTTGGAGAAGGAATGGTGTTGGGACTAGAATTGATACAGGAAACCACAGATAAAGTGAGAATGATAAGGGATAAACTCAGAGCAACACATAGTCGTCAGAAGAGTTATCATGATAAGCGTAGAAAGCCTTTAGAGTTTAGTGAAGGTGACCATGTGTTTTTAAGGGTAAGATCGGTTACGAGAATTGGTAGAGTAATGAAGACCAGAAAGTTGACCCCCCGTTTCGTTGGATCCTATCAAGTTATCGAAAGGATTGGACCTGTTGCCAATAGGATAGCTTTAGAAATACATATCGGATCCATCTCATGTGATTGAGCTATAGAACCTTCCCTTGAGAGAGAATCTTACTTTCGAAGCTACGCCTGTGCGAATCGCAGACAGGAAAGTAAAACAACTTCGAGGAAGAGAGATTCCTTTAGTAAAGGTCATATGGAATAAAAACCAAGAAGAGGATGCCACGTGGGATCTAGAGAGTGAGATGAGAGCGTCTTATCCAAATCTTTTCGGTAAGTAGATTTTGTATAAATTTCGAGGATGAAATTTCTAAAAAGGAAGGGAGAAATGTAACATCCCTCCTTTCAGCACCTACTGTGTAACATCCCTCCTTTCAGCACCTTGCTTAGGTAGACATAGGACTATATATATATATATATATATCTGTGTGTGTGTGCTTATGTATGTGATTATATTTTCTTGATATTAGAATGCTAAATGTTTAATAATTTCTTTGAAAATAAGTTGATCTAATTAGTTTCAAAGATGTCCAAGTTTATAGTCTAGCCGTTATCGGGTAATGTATGGTTTTAGACTTTTAATTAGAATTGGTCTAAGAGACCACCTAACCTATTAGATTTCATAATGCTTTATTGATGTTTAGTTTTGAGGATAGAAAGTTATTATCTTAGTGTTATACTATGATAAATAACTTAGTTAAAAGTCTCTAGAAAAAGTGTTGGTTTTAATGTAGCTTTGAACTGGATTGCCCGAGAGTGCCTGTGATCTTTTCTATCATTTCTTTGAGTACTTGAACTATCATCTATACTCCGCTAGACATTGTTTAAGGTTGTATTAAGGTGTCTTAGAGCACAAGAAAACACATCCATGCACTACACTAATTGCTCAAACCAAATACCACATTTTGCATCTAAAACTTTGCTAAATTACCTAATCCTTGTTTAAATCTTAATGACAACCAACCCAAAATATCTTCCTCCACTAACTCATCCATAACACCTATATATACATGACCTTAACGGGGGTGGGGGGCTGAATTCTCACACTCTCACACCTCCTCACCAAGACTCCATCTTCACTCATCTTCTCCACTCTTTCTTCCTAATGTTAGCACCAAGGAGGAAGGGAGAAAGCCTCCATAATCTTCCCCAAACTCACATGGAAGTGAGAAATATGAATCCCCAAGGTATCTAGTTCACCTCCATGGCTTTTAATCTACACTTTCTTAAGGTTTTGTTGGTTGGATTCTCATTAAGATTTCATGAACTAAAATTGGTGCAACTATGGATTATAGTGTAGAGTTTGCTCGGATTTCCTCCTAATTTCTCTTCAAAGACTCTACCCAACCATTACAAGGTATGGTGAACTCCAATGTCACCTCTGATTCACGAAAAAATGACATGTAAGGGTTGTCCTAACTGTTTTAAAAAATTATGCTCTAAGTGTGGTTAGGGAAATCATGCATTGTTGTGGTTGTTGTTGAGTTGTAAGCTTAGGGTTGTGATAGAAATGATCATGGCTATGTTTAGAATTCTTTGCATGTCGGAAATAATCTGTGTTCAGGTCTTTTTATCCCAAGAATTTCGTGGTGAAAGGGTTTCTAAACCCAATCACCTCCTTGTGTTTTTGATAGATCCAAAAGGGTATTTTAGGTGTTGTTGTGATTCTTCTAGGGTGTTTAGGATTGAAAAACCCTTGCATGTGTTATAAGATTTGTTTAACATACTGAACTCATGATCTTTAACTCATTCCAAATGTTAGAACTTAAGAATTTTGAAGGCTAAGAAGCCATGCAAATCGGTCCCAAGTATTCAAGAGTTAAGGAAAACCCTAATACCTTCATTCCTTGATAACTTGAGTTCCTAACGTCCAAATGCTACATGTAATATATGTATGTGTTCATATTTTAAATTCCTAGCTAAATATCATTCTTTCAGGGACAAAAAAAATTCGAAATCCTCACTGTTTAAAGGGGAAAACGAAAACAGTCTCAAGTTGGGATTCCAAACTATCTAATTTTTGACTATATGTTAGCCTATGTTTCAAATTGCCTTATGGTTTATAAATTCTGAGTTTTATGAGACTAAACTTATATTAGTACTATGTTTTAATAAGATAAAGTGTGTATCTCAAGATAATGATTTTTCTGAAGCTTTTCTGAAGCGAATCCGAGCCTCATACGTCAAATTCTGAGTTTTAAACCAATAGCGTCTCTGAAAATCTTTTCGAGCCTAATCAAGACTTTAGATATATCCAAACTAGATATTTGAGTATATTCTAATGTCTAGAACCTCATTTAGGTGTTTTCCTTTGCAATCTAAATAAACTTAGTGATATCGAAATTAACTGCTTATGACCTAATCAGGTACGCGGCACTCGGGCAATCAGCAACAAAGGAACATTAAGTTCAGTAAGGTTAAAGGTATGGAGTGAATTGTCTTTATATAGGTTCTTATAAATGATGCCATAGATATTCATGCATCTCTAAGCTAGGCCATGTGCGGATATAGTCGAATATTATTTCTGTGGCCATGAAAAATCCAGTAGCGAGACTTAGTTGTTCGTAAATTAATTTAAATTCTAAAGTATGATGGATATGTTTGGTTGACGTGGTTCAATGGAGTTGAATGATTATGTTTGTTGATATGAATGATTATTATGACTGAAAGTTTCATAATGAAAGTACTGATTTAACTTAACATTCTGTTGAATTTTGAACTCTGACATATTGTTGAGTTGACTATTGAACTGTCATCAAATATTCTCATGGCATAGCATATGAAAATTCTCGATGAAACTTAAAGAATGAACGTTTTTCGTATGAAAGATTTGACGAAGGATGAAGGGGAAATGTTTTTCTGATTCATATCAGAACTGATGTATTTTTACAGTAATTAGAAAATCCTTTTGATCAATAAGCCAGTGATTTAGAACTTGAAGAAAATGTTATAATTGAGTTTCAATGAAAATGTTTTCTTATTACCCTCAAAAGGCTTCCTCTGATTCTTCTTTTTTAAAGAAAAATAAACTATGCTTTGTATGAATCGGAAGATTCATGTCACGATGTTTACCGTTTGTAACATAGTCTGCGGGAAGATACGACACTGAGATTGTGTTGAGAACCCAGAGGGGTAGCTTATCTATGTGACTTGGTTGAGGGGACATTGTGGGTGGATATTGATTTGTCAGGAATAGGGTAGCTTCGTTGAGCCGACGGAACTCTTCGTAGTAACTACAGCGACCTCTAACACCCCCTTGAAGGTATCGTGCTCAGGGTGATGTAGCGATTATCTTTGCCAACCATAGGGTATTTCTGGCGCTATTGAGTGCGTGATAGTTATATGCCTTTTGGTTACCAATGGTTGGAACAGAGTTGTATTCGTCATGTTCGCTTCCTAAGAATAGCAAATGGTTGGTCGAGCTCGATCAGTCGGTACCATTGCTGTTGAGGTATCGTTAGGGGCCCAGTTAGGAAACAATTTCTCCATATATTCATCTACAAAATAGTTTGTCTCATTAGATTAACGAGTGCATTCATTATTACATCATGCTCATACATATGATTCAATTATTATATTAATACCTGTTTGATCTATTTTATGTTATGACTTTATTAATTGTTGATTGTTTATCTTATATGGAGATGCTTACTCTCCAATCTCACATTACAGTTAGTGATGGACTCAGACGCTTCTTTTGTGGTTCCTCCTTGTCGAGTAGAGATCATGCCTCTCCCGTCGGGGGAGGTTGAGGTAGACCGGTCTAGGACGGTGTTTAGGGGAGACATAGAAATCAGGTGTTCGTTCTTTGACAGGCATAGAGTGATACTCCCCTGCCGCTCTACCGTTCCAGCGGTCTATATCATGCACATACCAGACAGTTACGAGTTATGATGCATGCCTCCTCTTGCTCCTACTAGGTATATTCCATCTCCTACTACTCCTCTTGACCTATCTTCTGGATCCTATCATGCCCGAACACGTAGGGTTGCGCCATTCCGATGTACACCCAGAGCCTCGGTGAGACGTTCTAGTGGGGGACCACCTGTGACCCTGGCTAGTCGTACTAAGACGACTCGGGGAGTTCAGACTTCTCGATGTATCCGGTGTAAAGGTGGATAACATACTATTTAAGATTTTGAAGGGGTAAAGGTGGATAACATACTATTTAAGAAACTTGTGGGTAGTTTGATGTATTTAACTACTACTAGGACTCACATAATGCATTATGCCAACCTAATTAGTATATACATGGAAAGTCCAACTGAAATGCACCTCTTAGCTGCCAAACGAATCCTCTATTATCTTTAAGGAACAAAAGAACTTGGGCAATTTTTCAAGAAGGGTGAAAAATTAGAATTGATTGGATTTACCGAAAGTGACTTTATAGGGGATCAAGATGATAGGAGAAATACTTCAGACTATGTCTTTATGTTTGGCACAGGGGTTGTCTCATGGTTATCTAAAAAGCAACTTATAGTCACATGATCAACTATTGATGTTGAGTTTCTTGTTGCTACAACTTGTGCTTGTCAAGCCATTTGGTAGACGAAAATACTTAAAGAACTACATTTCAAGCAAGAGGAGGCTACTACATTATATTGTGATAATAAATCAGCCATCAAACTCTCTAAAAATCCTGTACTTCATGGAAGAAGTAAACATATTGATATTAAGTACTATTTTTTGAGAGACCTCAACAATGATAGAACAATTGTCTTGAAGTACTGAAGAAGTGAGGATCAATTGATAGACATTTTTACCAAACTTCTCAAAGCACTTTAATTCCAAAATTTGAGAACATTGTTGAGTGTTCGCAAGCTGCTGCAACAAAGTTAGTAAACTAAAAATAGAATTTTCAGTTTAAGAGAGGGAATGCTAGATATTTTTTTTATTTTATTCAGTTTATGTATTATGTTAGTGGTTGGATGTGTATTTTAGTAAGTTACCTCCACTTTACGGGAGTTATGATGTATAATCTTGAAACTAATTGTAACCTATTTTTCTTTGCCTATTTTAAGGCTTCCGTCTAATATATAATGAACATATTAGTTTGCAATTTTCTCTTCCTAATAATTATTACTCTTATATAATCTTCATATTCATCCATATTCAAATACATATCAATAGAGAAATGACAAATTTATACTTATTGGTGAAATTAAAACTATTTTCCTCCTTTCAATTAGTTAAATCCTGACAAAGTGACTCTCACTCAACATAACAAAATGAGGGGGATTTGTTCCAAGTATTATAGAGTGAATTATTATTATTATTTTATTTATTTCATCTTTTGCAATACATGTAAGAAATTTTAAACTCCAAAGATATGAACACTTTAATGAACTTTGCAACAAACATGTATCGATCATGGAATTGTCTTCAACTTTCTACTTAGACCTTGCATTATTAAACATGTTGTTTTGGGCAATTGCAAGGCTTCGTGTTTTATGGTAAATATGGACATGTACAAGGCTTCATACGTGGTGGTGGATATGGAGGATATTTGTATTTACAATGTTTCCTTTATGGTGGTGGAGGTGGACGAGACCGACATGTACAAGGCTTCTTGCCTGACGAAGGAGGTGGACGAGGCCGACATCTACAAGGATTCTTACCTGATGAAGGAGTTGGACGAGAACGACATCTACAAGGCTTCTTGCCTGGCGGTGGAGGATATGAGCATTCACAAGGCTTCTTGTCTGATGCTGGAGGTGGAGGAGATGAGCATCCGCTAGGCTTCTTGTTTGGTGGTGGAGGATATGAGCACCCGCAAGGCATCTTGTCTAGCGGTGGAGGTAGATGAGATGAGAATCTGCAAGGCTTCTTGTCTGGCCATGGAGGATATGAGCACCCACAAGGCTTCTTGTCTAGTGGTGGAGGTGTAGGAAATGAGCATCCTAAAGGCTTCTTGTCAAGCGGTGGAGGAAGAGGAAATGAAATCCACAAGGCTTCGTGGTTGTTGGTGGAGGTGGAGGAGATGAGCATCCACAAGGTTTCTTATCTGGCAATGTAGGTGGAGCAGACGAGCATCGGCAAGGCTTCGATTTTGACGGTGGAGGTGGACGACATGAGCATCTGTGACGTCGCTTCTTGTTTGACAGTGGAGATGAGCAATTGCATGGCTTCGAGTCTAGCAATGAATGTGGAGGAGATGGGTTTTCGTGGAGCTTATTGTCTAGTGGTGGTTGTGGAGGTTATGGGTGAGGAATATTGGGAGGGTAAATGTGAATCAGTGATCTTGTGGAGGCTTTTGTGGAGTGTGCTTCAAATGGAAAACTGGAGAATATTATGGACAATGCAAGATAAACAGAACTTGAAACAAATACATACCCCATTTTCCTCCTACTCCACTTGAAAGTGGGTTTTGATTATACTCATAGCAAAACTAATGCTTCTCATTTTATAGTTTTTTATTTATCATTTAACAACAACCAATAACCTTGGTAACTTTAATTTTCACTTTTGACTCACCTTCCTAGAATCATACATGATTTCATAAAAATTGTATTTGAAGTATACATTATTGTATTTGACTTTGAGACTATTTCACCACAAAAGCAATTTGAAATGTAGTTTTGAATTGGATAGAGGCTGAAAACTTGACAGCGAATATAGTTATTACGTAGGATTGTTCACAATATTACATGCTACTCTTCTTTAACCTAAAGGAAAAGACAATGACTGATTTAATTAGTTGATGTTTTATTTGTGTGGAATATATCTTTTGACTCCAAAATTGAATGATGATGATGTTTTATTTTATTGGTCAAAATTATTTATTTTATCATAATTTATCTAATTTCCTTTTATACCTTATTTTGAAATGTAACTTTTTCATAACTTTCTATACCTATATTTTAATTTTATCATTTACTTATTATTGTTGTTTTTATCATCATCAAAGTTTTAGATTTTGTGCCTATGAGCATGTAACTACCTTACGTAGTTGGTAGATTCTGAAACCCTATTTTGGATAAACATTGGTTATGTAACTTAGGAAAAGGTAAAAATGAAATCTGACCTCTCTAAATGATTTAGAATAACCACTATATTTTTGCTGACCAAACATTTAAAACCCTTTTTATGACAAATGTTGGAATTTCTTCGTCTTAAAATTGGAGTTATAAATTTATAAATTGATTACGGATCAAGTAAGATATAAACATAAAAAACGTAGAGTAGTATTTATTAGCACAACATTTCGTTCATTTTTAGTTCATGCTTTTAGTGAAATCACAACATTTCCTTAATCTTTATTATAATTTATTTTAAAATAGTTGTCATTTATTTGAATTTTTACTAATCATATAATAATTTCTTTTCATAATATTATTATAATTAATAATTCTTATTATATTATTATCGTTTATAATAATTTAATTGTTAATATTTATTTATATTATAATAATTATTAATAGAAATAGAAATTAGAAATTAAATAAAGAAGAAGGAGACATATACTTGATTGTACATACATGGAGGAGTCAGATTCGTGTCGGAATTGGCATGGAAAACGTGCGATTACAGTATCACAAATAGGTCATGCCTTGGAAGAAAAGAGTAAGAGTGGCATCTGATAAGTGCCAAAAATGCCTAAATTTCATACACTTTTTATGACAGGCTTAAGCTTGGCGTGGCAAGCTGTGTGCTTAGTCTTAGGGATGACTCAACAAAACTTGGCCTATGTGGAAAGCATGAAGTCAACATGTAGCTGCTCACTAAGCAGCTTAGCTTGCACCAAATGCACGCCCAGCGTGACCTAGACACCTACTTGGCACGGTCAGAGTCCAACTAGGCAAGGTCAGACCAAACTAGGCACGGTCAGACTTAATCTGGCACAGTCAGACTCAACTAGGCACGATCAAAACACAAGTTTGACAAGAGCCACCACACGCATGGCACAGGCTAAATGCTCATTGAGCAGCTTAGCGTGGCACCTGGAGTGTGCAACTTGGAACCACACATCTGAGCAAATCGACAAGCACCAAGCCACATCAACATCAGGCACGGTCAAAGCTGTTCAAGTAGACAGCTCAGGGTGCAGTATAGGAGCTTGGCGGTGTGTACTCAGCAAGTTGGCTAAGTTGGCTTGACACCCAGGCATGCTTACCTCATGCATGACCTCACTCTAATTAGACTCATTTGGCTTTTCAGAAGTAGCTCACAATAGCTGGGCCAAGTAGGCCACCATAGCTAGGGTGACTCAGCCCCAAGCAGGCGACTAAGCTGCTTGGCTAAGTAACCAAACCTATGCTGAAGAGTTTTGTCAGCAGCTTGGCAGTGCCAGATAGGAGTTTAGCGGGGTCCCGAAACTCCTATAAATGGGAGGCACTTCAAGGCTTGAGAAGACAATTCCATTCATACAATTCATACACTTCCACACTTCATCCAAATTTCTATCTTCTTCTACACTTTCTTCTTTGTAATTTCTTGGAGGATTTCTACTACACTTTCTTCCACACTTTCTTCTTTCTCCAAAGTAGCTTAGGTAATTTTATTTGTAATTTCTCATTAATTCAAGAGGAGAAGGAGTAATCAAATGAGATGCAAAAATTCATTTTGTAATCTCATTTGTGCATGGTAAAGTGCCTTAAATCCTTGGATTAAGATGACTAATGCTCCTAAATTTTAGTTGAGTTTTGGCTCACTAATATTTATTGTAGCGTATTAGGCAATTCCTTGTGGTTCGACATAACTCTATACTACAATTGAATCTTGAAAGAGTTACAAATATAGAATAGTAAAGTGTTATCAAATAAATTTTATTTGTTGACAAAGAAAGAAACCTTGAATCAAAGTACAATTTAATTCATAAATTGTATCTTTGTGAAGATTAAAAATACACAGTCATAATGAGTGATTTAACTACTAATTTTTACTTTTTGTCATTTACATTTCCGCAACTAACATTTACTTTCTGTATTTAAATTTTACAACTAACAATTTATTGCTTTATTTATTTATTCTTTATTCTTTAACGACCTTCCATAAGGAAGTTTAATAAAAGGAAATGAAAATAAATATCACTAATTATAACTTGTGTTAATTTTCTAAATTCATACCAATAAATTGATGTTGGAATTTATTCCAAAAAACCGAGATGATATGAAGTTGTTAATAATTTAATAAAGCTAATTTTTTAATCAAATGGAATATTCTTGAAACCATTATACCGGTGTTGGAAATTCTTTCCAACAAAGCCAAGATGGTGAGCAAATTATATAAACCAATCACTAAATAAATCGATCGGAAACTGTCTCGCGACAAAAAAAACTCTTTCAACAACATGAGGCGAAATTCCACCCAAATCAACCTTTTCCTCATGATTTGGGGCCACCACTACATTTTTTATGTTCAAAACATAGAAAATTATCTTACACACAATTTGATAATGGATTAGGGAATATATTAACAATCTTCCCTAATCACATGAACCAATTTATACGACTATTGTGGGCCACGTATTAGTGTGGGGTTGTAAACACTAAATTGCAACTTATTTTGGGTGAATTAGTTTGCAACAATGTTGTTCTTTTAAATATGGTAATTTAGAAATATTCAAAAGGAATCGTAAATTGAAGAATAATATGTTTAGCAAATAAAGAGTAATGGATAAGGATAATTCACACAAGCGATTAATATTGTTTCATGTTCTCCAATGGGAGGCTACGTCAAATCTTCTTTTTCATATTCTAGGGATTTATTGTTTCAATATATAATTAGTGTTCATACAAGCCTCATACCAAGACTCTTCCTAAAACATTTATTTCCTAAAAGAGAGCATACCACTTTCTTTTTATATAATCACTCACTAAACCATATGGTGACTATTTCATTCAAATTTTGTAGAATAAGACTTTAAGAATGACTAAGAAATTCTACACCCAATTAACAATGATAGAATCCTTGCCAGGAACATTTTAAGATCAATACCACACAAAGTTATTAGGTTATAGAATTTATGAAAGTTTGCATATGATTTATCTTCTAAGATTCCCTCGAAACTTGTGATAAAATACAAGAGAAGTTTTTAGGAGGGTGTACATAGAATGTAGAGAGGGGTTTCATGATCTAAACTAGGAGGTATGCATCATTTAGGAGTATATCGGTACGTTTGAACACATAATGGTTTGAGTCTTAAATTCAAAAAACACATCACCAAAGTTGAGTAACCAATTATAGTCCTGTGGTAATTAATTATCGGCTTTCTAATAACATGTTTTCCAATTTCTAATAAACTATTACTTTGTTTCAGATAATCAATTATACAGTTTCTATAAAATGTTACATTGTTTTATGAAAACTCATTTCAAAAACTTTTCTATCCGTTTGTACCATTTTTAACTTTTGAAAAATGTTAGCCTTGATTAATTTATACTTTATGAGCCTTAAGTCATATCAACATGAAAATGAGTTTTTAAAGGCAATACCTTTAATCGGAAAGCAATTACACTTATTTATATTACTTGTACTATCCAATCTTTTAGTTTTGATTAAAATATGTCAAGGTCAACGAGAGGTTCTTCTCTATAATCACTTTTTGATGATGACAAATCACCTATTAAAAATTGGGGGTTTAATTTTGCTTGACTCCTCCTATCTTATACATCTCGACTTCTCTTTTACAGTTAGTTCATGTCTTCAATGCACTATAATAAAAAATATCAACCATGAAACTAACCTTTCTCTTCCTTTGATATTATCAAAAATAAAAAAAGCAATAATGTACAAGGAAAAGTAACGTACGAAAAACATAGCAACTTAAACATCAAGGTCATAGATTACAACAAATTTGTCCAGAAGGCTATTAAACATGAATAGCAAAGAGAACAACAAAGTACTATTACAACCCAAAACATCAAAGAAACAAAGGTGTCCTAATCTTTAATGCGAAAATACTAAAAAATTTCAGATTTATCATCGCCCAAATACACATGCAAATCATCCAACAATATGTAAATATTAGCTATATCCTCCCTTGGGTCTCAATTCATAGACTCAAGATGGTCCATCCTCGTGGTCCTATAGCTACATTGATTGGAAAGCTCATCCATAATCGTTCTATTTGTCGGTTGGACATCAGAACTAGCATTATATGTAACACATGAATGCAAAGGAGCTGAAGGAGTAGTACCATTCATGCGTTCATTCTTGTGCTTATAAATACCATCATCTAGATTTTGAGCATGCTCCATCTTATCGATTACATCCAAACCTATTATGTGATCACAAGTATCCACTTCCTATTTTGTCTTTCCAATGGTTGATTTGTGGAAGTTGTGCATTATATGAATAATACGTCTGTCTTACATAAGGCAAGGGCTATTCTTTTCCTTCAGATTATCATGTGATTCATAACAATGTAGGACCAATTTACGGTTTTCAAAATTTTTAAAGTGTACATTAATTGTAAACCCAAATTACTAATCTAAGAATGGTTTGAATATTTTGGAATCATAGTGTATCTAAGAAAACAATGTAGAAGACGATCATATATGTTCAATTTTTTACCAAATATAATTTCTCTATTCCTAGATGATTGTTTACTACTCGTTATTTCTTGCTCACATAATTTTCCTCAGAAATCCTTCATATGGAATAGTAGAATGATTTCATATCAAACTCCTACCATGGAAAGGGAATTCTGAAACCTACACCAAAATTAGTACTAAACTAGAAAATATTTTGATATCACAATAGATGTTGAAATTGAAATTAAAACCAATAATCTCAAAGGTAATATGAATATATATTTCATTATAATAAGCTATTTCCCTGAAAATTGCTCCATAAAACTTTTTCTTTGTTGATAATTTGAAAGCAATCTAGAAAGGTCAAGTGTATTTGCCTCTTGTTATTCCTATTTTCGAATGCTTGGATTCTTGGTTTGGATTTTCGTAGCTCTTGAAGATGATGCCATTTAAAATCTTAGGTTTTTTGAGAAAATGGATTTTTGAAATTTAGAAGAAATTGATTGGTTTAAACTAATGAAAAGGACTAGATGATGAAGTTTTGAAGAAAATTTCACTGAAAGTCATGAAGATTTGAGAGATTTTAGATAGAGAACCATGTGAAAAGAGATAAAATGAAGGAGAAACACTATATAGTGGAAAATGAGTGAAAATTGAGGTTTTTCACATTTTGTTGATTAACAAGTCACCAATTACTCACTCCAAGTCTACTATCTAGTAATCTAGTAGTGCTTAGTAATTGGTTTGTCTTGTTGACTAATCAATTACTCAATATTATAGAATTCTGTGACCACCAATCAATTACTCAACTATAATGAAATTGATTTTTAGTGGCTAGTAATCAATTACTCATACAAAGTAATCAATTACCCATCTACAATTAATTGATTACCAATTGCATGTAATCGGCTACTCATATAGAATAATTGATTATCTAATTGTTATAGATTTGCTTACTAGTTGCGAGTAATTGGTTATTTTTACAAAATAATCAGTTTCCCAACTGTTGTTGGATTGGCAACCAATGCCTTGTAATTACTTAAACATATGGTATAACCGGTTAGATTATCTCTTCAAAACTTGAACAATCACCTTAGGTCGTAGTGTTGGTTACTCAACTTGGATAATCGGTTACCCAAATATTCTAATCCCCTAAAAACAATTTTATCATAACAAAAAATCAAACAAGCTATAATCAACCAATTCGCACTGAAATATGTGCTGTTACCTAGTAGTGTCGGCTTGGGTATTCCTTTCAAAGGCCTTTTTTATTATAGATATTTAAAATTGGTAAACATTTCAATCATTTCCTCCTTCAACTCTTCCAATTATGACTTACTTTCCCCACTTGATTAACACTCTACCATTAGCTTTGATTGGAGACGTGTGTCATAAGGGTGGCTTGGAGCAATAGTGAAGAGACATTAGAGGAATAATATTTTAACATAAAGAGTTACGTAAAAACTGAAAGTTTTGGTTTCTTGCAGAGAGACCCCTTAGAATATCAAAGGCATTTGATCCCACACTTGAAGTCTAGAGAGCGTAGTCCACTAGCTCACGCATGGTTTATAGAATTCTTCAGAAGGAATTTTTTCTTCCATTTCCAAATTGCATCTTTGGACATATCTCTAGTAGTGTCAAATCCCTTGAAGAATAACCCATCTCGTATCTGATGACTACGGAACGTAATCTATTATTTCGCATACAATTGACTACCAACTTTAGAATAAACATCAAAATTTATATCAAGATTGTGTCTTTAATATTGGGTGATCAAGTACTTGCAATTGTATGCACGTTCATTAATTTTGGTTAATGGCTTTTTATACATAATATTGAGATTTTTCATTTGGAAATTAAGAAAATGAACTTTTTACTAAATAAGGAGACTGCAGCTATATATAGAGAATACATTGGGTGCAACTATCTAATTCAACTTTCATCCCACGAAGCATCATAGTTGTAGGATACAATTGGAGTTCATGGTATGCTACCTCAAAAGTATCTAGCTGTCACATCACGATTCTTTTTATGTATCCTTTTCGAGTCACCACAATGTTTTTTATGATTAAAATGTAGAAAACTCTTTATGTCTAATTTAGGATAAAATGTCTCTTACCCTACTAGAAGTAGGCTAGTTAGATTTTTAATCTAGCAAGGGTGCAATCAATAACACTTTTTATGGCTCAAAAGAGGTTAGTGTTTGGTCTAATGAGTGTAAAGAAACAACTTCCTTGATTCTATTCATGCATCACAATTACTTAGCAGTGTAGTTCTCACAATCTCACTCAACTCTTAGTCTCATGCTTCCTTAGTATCAAACAATATCATGGGCAGTTATAGACACTCACTATTAAAAATAAACTCTTGAGTAAAACATCATCACTACGCCAGACATCGTAATAAACAGCGGCCATTCAACAGCGTAATTGTGAACAACGCTGTTGAAAATGAGGCGGAAGAACATCAACAACGTATAATAAAACATGCGCTGTCAATTTGTGTAACTTCAACACCGCATTCTTGACAATGCGCTATTGAACATCAGTAACGTTAGCGCTGTATAACAACGCTTTCATGCGCTTTCTGTTTGACCGCAGTAGTATATTGTCATTATTAACAACACTTCTCAAACATTGTTGTATTGAATATATGCCACTTCGCATCACACATAAAGTGTTGTCATATAGTGCATAAATACAACAATGCATCATCCACAAAGCGCTGTCATATAGGTCTTACATAAACATCGCATTTTATATGTATTATTAAGAGCGCTTATTATTACGATGTTGTAGTGCATATATATAACAACACATTATCAGAAAAACATTGTTGTATAATTCATAAATATTCTTAAACAACATCTTAATACAATAGTGCAACACACATATTACGATGTTGTATTAAGCATGTACAATAATACTGTCTATAAAAAGTGTTGTTATATTAATCATTTACAATAGCGCATGCTAGGGCTTCCCCTAGAATTCGTTGTTAATTTGTATAAATTAATATCTGCATATACATTTATTAGCAAAACATACATTCTCAACATCACAACATTTATACATTCTGAACAACACAAACACATTAATACATGCCAAAAGTTTGTTTTATTAACATCAATACAATACAAACTACAAACAATGAATATCATGTCAATTATGTTTTGACAGAGTACATAATTAAAAATAAAATATTAAGCAAATTACAAAGAAACAAAGTTATACAAATTACAAACAATCAAATATAAGCTATAATTATACAAAGACTACTTGCATCTACTTTTTCCTTTTCTTTCATTGTTTTTGGATTGTAAAATCATACTTCTTTGGAAGAACATATTGATTCATCCAAATCTCTTCATCGTGATCATTGCTTGTATATAAATCGTCATACATAGTTGGTCTGCTCTCACGCGACTGATATGTCTCAAAAAAAGATGATATTCATCCATATCTTCATATTCTTGGTCATCAATATTGTTGATGATTATTTTGTTAGTTAAAAGAACAATGAACCATTTCATATCAGCTGGATCACTAACATAGAATACTTGTTGAACTTGCAATGCTAGAATAAATGGCTCATCTTTATATCTTGGCCTAGTAAGATCCACCTGCATGAACCCTAACTCATCAACTCGGAAGCCATTATTGTTATCAACCCACATACAATAAAAAACCGACATCCGAAACATTGTGTAATCCAATTCCCATATTTGTTCAATCACTCCAAAGTATGACATGTTCACATATATTGAGTTTCTATATTTTGCATTTGACATGTGTAAAGTTCGAGCAACAACAGTCACACCACTATTTTGCATTTTACTTAGATCATCTTATTTTTTCGACCCATTAATTAGGTAACTAGTGTAGGATAAGACATGAATTCTTGGACCATTGGCTAACCATTTCAATATTTCGGAAATCGAATGTGCATTCTTACTTGGGTACGACTTCCTTAGCATCTCCTTGTGTATTTCAACATATGGCTGAACCTCGTCAACATCATGTAAAACATATAAGTGCGCTTGCTCCAATTCAGTTCTTGTTATAGTCAATATTTCATTCCTAGTGATACCTTCACCAAATGTTTTTTTGCATATCGAGACTTTGGAATACAACCATCGGTAAGGTGTTCGGTACAAAAATCAAGAGCTTCTTCAACAGCATATCGCTCTGAAAGTGTGCATGTCAAGAGGAACACTTTGGAAAGCTCTCCTTGAACGTCATGGTTTTGATGAGGACAACGTGTGCCTAAAAGTGCTTGAAGATAACCAACAATCCAACGTGCTTGAGTCTTTTATTTGGTACTAGGCTTAGACTAGTTTCTAGTTTAAGTTGAGTCGAAGGCTTAGGGCACCTAAAACATGTCTCATATGCATTTATCTTTAAATCATTTCATCCATGAGATATGTTCATTTGATAATATGTTCATGCATTACATAAATACATGTATATATGCATTCTAGGCATAAAACTAAGTGTCAAACATGTATTATCTAAGTGCATAACATATTTGATGTTTTCTATTTGAAAATACATATTTTATTTAGTGTTAATCGATTAACCATACCTTTAATCGATTAACCCAACTGCTGTGTAAAGTGGTTGCCACTGGAACACGTTTTTGTAATGCAGTTAATCGATTAAAGGTTTACGTTAATCGATTAACCTAACTGATTTTTAAGTTGTTGAAACTGAAAAACTGAAAAACAGAATCAGTTATGATTTTTAGTCCCGTTAATCGATTAAGAAGGTATTTAATCGATTATCTGGGGTTCTGGACTGATTCTTTATAAACTGCGTTTTCAGAATTAATCTCATAAGTTGCATGTTGCATTTATTAGAGAGTTAGAGCATTCTACGTGTTAATTGCTGCATCTATTTGTTAATTGCATTAGTGAGTTTAGAAATGAGAGATTCCTTGCTTTAGGATTGAGTGCATTTCATGTTATAATCTCTCACGTTTTCCCTCACATGTTCATGCATATTTTGATGCGTTTTTTCATGAATTTTATGATTCTGTAACTTCTGTTTTCATAACTAATACTTGTCATTTCACATGTGTTTGTGTTAAATGTGCATTAGAGTAAAGCCTTCATGTTGTATTTGAGCTTAGGTATAGCTTAATATTACTCTTGTAATTCTTGTGTAATTGTTGTGAAAGGGAATCTCTTGGTGTCGTATCACCAGTAGAGATTGTGTGTTTCTTCATAGCTTAGAGTGTAAGAAAAGGAAAGAACGAGAGATTCTTTGGCTGGGGCTACGCCGAAAGAAACGTTTTCTTTATCGGTAGGAAGGGAGTCAAACCATTGGATAGTTTCTTTGATTTCTTGTCATTTGCTAAGTGTTGTAATTGGATAATGTGTTTGTAAATTACATTGATTCGATTATAGTGAAGGAAATCTCCCAAGTCAGCCGGGAGGCCTGGATGTAGTTTGCAGTGGACAGCAAACGAACCAGGATAAAAATTCGAGTTGCAGGATTTGTTTCTCTCTCTCTTTTTACTGTTTTCAATCGATTAATTTGTATATTTGATTCAATTGATACATTCTGTTCATTTGTTGTACTGGATGCTATTCTGATATACAAATTTGTAAGCTCTGTATTCGTTCTGTTATCGATTATCTGTTTCGCATTTAGTCGTTTCTGTAATTGCTTACTGGTTCTGTTTAATCGATTAATATTGCTGTGTTAATCGATTATCCTGTTTCTGTTAATCGATTAAAACTGTTTCTGTTTAAAACTGTTCTTTGTGTTAATCGATTAAGATTGTGAATATAATCGATTATCTTCTTCTCCTTAATCGATTAAATAGGGTTGATTCAACATTAAGTGTTGATTTGCGAAAAGCGGTAATTCTATCCGCGACACCTATTCAACCCCCCCTTCTAGGTGTATTGTAACCACTGATACCTAACACGCTCGACAATACAACCCTCTGGTCTTGATCAGTTCTTCACATACCCTTTTAATGTCTTAATATAATGCTCAAAGGAGTACATCCATCTCATATAGGAAGGGCCACATAATTGTATCTCTCGAACAAGATGAATGCTTAGATGAACCATTATGTCAAAAAAAGAAGGTGGGAAATACATTTCAAGCTCACACAAAGTCAAAATAACTTCTCTTTGCAATGTAGGTAATTTCTCAAGGTCAATCACTTTGCTACAAATTTCCTTGAAAAATAAGCATAACCTAGTTATGGTTCCTCGAACGTTTTAGTTAGAATTGAACGTATTCCAATAGGCAAGAAATGCTCCATAAGTACATGACAATCATGAGATTTAAGACCTTTTAACTTGAGGTCTTTTATTGATACGAGGTTCTAAATGTTGGAAGAGTCCCCCTCTAGAACTTTTACACCATGAAGAAATTTACAAAATTCCATTTTCTCCCATCCTCGACAAAGTATAAGCTGTTGGAGGTAGAAATTTCAGTTTTCCCTTCATTATTGACCCCAATTCCTTTCTTATTGTCATACTAACCAAGTCCAACCATGCATTCAACCATCTTTGGTCTTACCAGGGACATTGAGTAAGGTACCAATGAGACTTTCAAACACATTTTTTCAATATGCATTACATCGATATGTTAGTTCAATATGCATAACAGGGATATGTGCATTATGCAGCATATCATCAACCGACTTGTGCACTTTCCCAACACCAACTACTCGGCTAGTTGGGGTATCCATGAAAATTTTGCAAGAACTGATTCCCTATATGTTAGTTGAAACATATAATTAGTTAAGGAATAAAAATTAAATCGAAAATAAATTAAAATAAGTTAACTAAGTTACCTTAAGAATGGGAATCATAATGGAAATGTTGTAAGGTGCAGGTGTACAACTCTCATTGATGGTTGAAGGAACAGTGCCAATAACACCAGCTAGTCGTTGCCACTCAACTTCCTTCACCTGCATTGATTACTCAATTTTGTTGAATCGTTGCATGAGGCCATGCAATTGATTTTGAACCTGGCTCATTTGGGCTTTGGTTCCACGCTTTGGATGAGGTACAAATGTTCATTGCCTAACCCCAAATCCTGCTCCTCGGATACGACCAGGGTAGATTGGCAGTCATAGTGCCTTATCAAGTATTTTGCGACTATCTGATTATGCCTCCTTTTCTTTTAGGGCAACCTGACAAATCAAGAAAAAATTAATCACATTTTGATAAATAAAGTATGAAAATTAAGTATAATTAAAAAATGAGCACTTACAACACGTCTTCCCGCTTCTTGAACTTGCTCATTATCGATAACATCATCCTTGTTCTTACGGGCATCCACCCATACAACATCGAGTTCTACCTCATGTGGACTCATAGGTGTATCGCTTTTGTTGTCCAACTACCAAAATATTACCAATAATAATATAATTAGATAAATATGTATAAAAAACATAACCAATAATCTACTTACAAATTAACAATATTTAAAAAATTTCCTCGATTCGTCTATGCCCCGCTCGAGAAGCTCGGTATGGATACAAAGGCTTAGATGTCTTCTTGCGGTTTTCATTACTTAATTTTAGAAAAAAACAAACAACATTAACATGAACGATCATATGTATGTATATACAGAAGCATATATACAAAAGTCAATACAAATAATATGATTTTACCAAGAATAAATCGTCTTGTGTGCGTAGGGTGACAAAAGTCTTCCAATCCTCTTCTTCAACGATATTTGCATATTTAGTTGGAGGTTTTAGGTTGACATTGCCATCATAATCTCTGAGTAATTTTCCGGTATCAGTTCGGATTTGTTGGAGACCCTTGCCAAACGATTTAAGGATATAATCCTTATGCTCCTAACCAACATCAAAAGTTGACTGAAATAAAAACACATATACATTAATTATATTGCTTGTAAACACATGCATATATGTACATTGCATGAAAACACATATACGTACATTGCATGAAAACACAAAAATTGAAAAATAACCTTACGGTTATTTCATTCCAAATACGCTTCTTCACGACATTCCCTACATTAGTTCATATGTTGAATGTTAGCTTAAAAATCTGCCTAACCACAACCCCAATATAGCTTACCACTGAGTTGCCACCCTTCGAGTTTAATGGTTGGCCTTTTGAGTTCCATTGAACTTATATCTTGACGTCCTTACTTCTTGCCCAAATGAAATTCTTCATGGAAGTCATTTCACATGGAGTTCATTTTTTAGCAACGATTTGCTTGTCTTGTGGAGTTGGTATAGCTTCGTCACCACTGTGAGAACCATGATTGCCACTCTGGGAAGCCATTGATGAAGTTTTTTGAGGTTTATGAGAGTATGAGGGTTTACTGAGAGTATGAGGATTTCTTTTCGATTAATTTTGAGAGTATAGAGGGAACTGATTCATCTTTTAGATATTTAAATTGTAGTAACAATTCAAAAACACATATTAACGGTAGAGTTGTTAACAAGACCTCTTCAACAATGCATATTAACGATTGCGCTATTGTATTGACTTCTTCAACAACGCTTCTTAAGGGTTGCGCTGTTGTTGTGTATCCAACTGTTTACTACTCATTTTCATGAACACATCAACAACACTTCCTGAATGATGCGTTGTTGAATAGAATCTAATTGACAGTGCTATCTCAACTATGTAGTGTTGAATAGAATCTAATTGACAACACTATCTGAACTATACGTTGTTAAAATGAACTCATTTTCAAAATTAAAAGCGCTTTCATAATTATGCGTTGTTAAATTAACATTTTATATTACGGGTCTAAATATATACAACATGAAAATATATTAATTGACATGAAGTTGCTATGAAGTAAATTACCATATTATTGTGTTTATTAATATGAGACTGTAAAAATATTAAACATTAAGTTTTGTTAATTTGTTTTTTGAGTTCATTAAGTTTTGTTAATTTCTTTTTTGTGTTCATTAAGTTTTATTAATTTTCTATTGTGTTTATTAATATGGAACTGCAAAAATATTAAAGAAAAAAAAAGTCAAATAAATAACAAAAAATAGAAATTAACATCCAAAATAATTGTTCATTCTTCATTCAAAGAGGCAAAATACATTATAATGATTTCGTTGATTACAATGAACTGAATGAATAAAATTAATAAACTCAATGATTTTCAAATTAATTCTTCATTTCACGCAAATATTGTATAACATTCACTTTTCTTCTGAAATCTTGGCCCTTTTTGAAAATTAAAAGAAGTTAAAGATCTCATTGACAAGATTTCAATTAAGGAAATTAGTGAACTGATTGTATGAAGAAAATCAATGAACTAAATAATTTCCAAATTAATTCTTCATCTCATGCAAATCTTGTCTAACAACCACTTTCCTTATGAAATCTGAGTCCTTTTTCCAAATCAAAAAATGTTAAATACTTCCTTGTCAAGATTTCAATGAAGCAAATTAATTACCTGAATGAGAGAAATTAATGAACTAAATAATATGCACATTAAATTTTCCTTATGAAATTTGGGTACTTTTGTCATGATTCTAAAACATAAACACAACTTTAGCAACACATACACTTATCTTCTGATGTCTGCTCTCTTTTTGGTTACTGTGTTTTCTTCCTCCTATCTTCATGAACATACTACTATAGAAACACATACTCTAACTGATGAAATAGAACATGAAGTGAGCCATAATATTTATAGATGCACAACCATTAATATTTCAACAAACGAAGAGACGCATAATCACTCAACCATTAATATCTCAACAAACGAAGAGACGCATAATCACTCAACCATTAATATCTCAACAAACAAAGAGACACATACCCACTTAAAAAGTCGTATAAAATTAACAATGCACATTTAAGAAAGCGTTGTTACTATGTCATCTTCAACAACGCTTTCTTATTTATGCACTATGGAATTGATTCACATTAACATCGCTTTCTATCAAATATGTTATTAAACATAACTCATTCAACCCATCGCTAACGTTATTGATGTTCAATAGTGTTATGTCAAGAATGCGCTGTTGAAGTTGCACACATTGACATCACTTGCTTTTTTATGCGTTGTTGAACTATCGTTGTTTATTATGGTATCTGGCGTAGTGCATGCATAACCAATTAGTCTATAACTTCACATTCAAATTCATTACTCATTTTCATGTTTAATTATGCTAGAAGATAACTCAATAAAGTAAAACTCAATATTCAAAACAAAGAAGATACAAGATTGCATAATTTTTCAAATATTCATTTCATTCATCATAATCAAAATAACATAATTCAAATGCCAAAAAAGGGAATTACATAAGCAAATAAAAAAACAGATACAAAAACAAGAAATAATGCAAGAAAACAGAACTAGGGATTAAATCCCTAATCATCTCCATTGAATTAGGTGTAAAAGTACTACCTACGATGTTGCAAAAAAGTAAAAAAGGGTAAGGGGTTATCGTATCCATAAAGACTTGCTAACTCAGCCTTTTAAAATCAAATTACTATCTTAAGATAGTTTCATAAGGGTTTTTCAATTTGTTGGTTGGTTTTGGTGAAAAGTTTGGATACCAAAAGTGTTGGAATTTGGATGGGGGATCAACTCATTAGTCAATTTAGTAAATTGTCAAACAATCAAATAATTGAATCTATATAATTTCACACAACATTCGACCTCAAATACAGTAAGAACCAATACTTTAGTCTACTTAGCAACTCATGAAATAAAGCCTAAACCTGAAACACAAGATCAATGATTATGACACACATGTACACCTCTATTCATAGTAATTATGCGTATGAGTTGAGATTAATGCACACCCTCAATTTTGTTAGCTACCAATGACTTGGTCTATATATGCTACCACTTTACCGAATTAGATTTATGTCTAATACCTAAATCGATAAAATTATAATTTATGAACAATAAAGCATGCATCTATGTCGAGTAACACACCATCAAGTTTAAGAGCTTTAAATGCAAATATCAATCTATGTCTAGCGAGCATATGAGAAAAGACATTCATTGTGACAATTAAATATGTAACTACGTCTAGTTTTATGCATAAATGATGAATTATTTGTTTTGGACTATCGAACCAAAATCTTTTCTCAAGGTTCTTTACCTAAAATCATATTATACATTTCGTCAAACAATAGTGATTGATAAAAATATCATAAAGTTCATTCATAAATCAAGTTCAAAATACATCAATAAATAACTAAACCTATCACAATTATGAAGCAATCTAACTAAGTATTTTTTATATAACTTCGTAAAAATGGAATTCATAAATCTACAAACTAGGAAATCTAGAACACATTATAAAAATCCTACGAAAATCTAAGAGAAAGTGTATTATCAAAACGTTTTTTTTTCAAAATGGCATTTGGGTATCTTTTTTTCTCTAGATCTTTGCTCCTACACTCAGCACCACAACAGTGCATTGAGCGTACTTCATTTCGAATCAGACCCTTCATTTGGCTTCTTCGAGGCTTAGCATTGCTTTCCACACTAAACGCTATTGTTCTGAGCTGAGCTCCTATATTGAGCACGATGGAGTTGATTTGAGGCTTTTTCATGCTTAGCCCAATATGTCCCATTCTCGACCCAATTCATCATTTTTCAGCCTAACACATATAGAAACTTGAAGATAACCCAATAAATCTTTCCATGTTTAGTTATGCTTGAAGATGACACATCCTTTTTCATTTCCATGTTTAATAATGCTTGAAGATCACCCAATAAAGCAAAACTCAATATTCAAAACAAAAAAGATACAAGATTACACAAATATTCAATTACTCATTTCATTCATCATAATCAAAATTACAGAATTCTAATGAAAAAGGGGAAATACAAAATAAAATATGGAAACAAATACTAGAAATAATGTAAGAATAAATCCCTAATCATCTCCTCCAAATTAGGTGTAAAAATACTACTTACGGTGACGCAAACAAGTAAAAAGGGTAAATGGTTATAGTATCCACAAGGACTTGATAACTCAACCTTTCAAAATAAATTACTATCTTAAGCTAGTTTTATATGGGTTTTTCAAATTGTTGGTTGATTTTGGTGAAACGTTTTGATACTGAAAGTGTTAGAATTTGGATATTGCACCGACTCATTGGTCAATTTAGTATATTTTCAAAGAAACAAGTAATGGAATAAATATAATTTAACACAACATTCAACCTCAAAAACACACTAAGAACCAAGACTTTAGTTTACTTAGTAACTCATGAAATAATGACTAAACCTTAAACACAAGATCAATTATTATGACACACAGGTTCTCACTTTCTAGTAACTTTGCATGAGTTGAGATTAATGCATGCCTTCAATTGTGTTATCCGCAATATTTCTTGGTCTATGCTAACACTTTACCGACTTAGAGCTATGTCTAGGAACTAAATTGATAAAATTATAATTTATGAATCTGCAAGCATGTCTCTATGTCTACTAAGACGCACCATCTAGTTTGAGAACTTTCGATGCTAATATGAATATATGTGTAGCAAAAATTTGTGCAATGTCATTAATTATGACAATTAAACATGGAACTACTTGTACTTTTATGCCTAAAGGATGAACTATTTGCTTTGGACTATCGAACCGAAATTTCTTCTCAAAGTTCTTTTCCTAAAATCAGACTGTGCATTTCGTTAAAACATGGTAAGCACTAAAATTACATCTATCGTAATTCATAAATATCACATAAATTTCATTCATAAATCGAGTTCAAAATACATCAACAAATAACTAAACAAATCTCAGTTATGAAGCAATCTAGCTAAATATTTTCTTAGATAATGCGATAAAAATGAAATTCAAAGTTTGAATTCATGGAGAGTTGTCGACTCCACTATGAACATCAATAATCCTCATTATCACTACTTCCTAACCTTTACATCCTACTTCCAACGTACGTAAATCTACCTATTAGGAAATCTAGAAAACATTCAAAAAATCCTAGGAAAATCTAAGTGAAAGTGTGTTATGAAAAACTCTTTTTTTCTCTTCAAAATGGCATTTGGGTGTCCTTTTATGTTTCTGGGTCTTGGCTCTTGCACTCAGCGCCAGAACTGTGCGCTAAGCAAACCTCCTTTTGAAGCAGACCCTTCATCTGGCTTCTTTTATGCTTATCTTGGCTTTCACGCTTAGAGCCACTGCGCTGAGTTGAGCTCCTGCACTGAGCGGAGTGGAGTTGATTTGTGGATTTGGAATGCTTAGCCCAATTTGGCCCATTCTTGGCCCAAATCATCATTTTCAGCCTAAATTACATACAGAAGCTTGGAAAATGGGATTAGTACATTTTATCATCAAAATCTCAACTATGATTACGTAAAATAAGTATTTAGAGTAAAAAAGTGTTAAGTTAGTTTTATGAATTAAGGTGATTTTGGCATTTAACAATTCTACCCAACTTAAGAACTTGTTTGTCCCCAAACAAGAGCAAATTCTAGGCTCAAATCATGCAACAAGTTTTGAGAAAATTTAAGAGTTTAAATTACATGTTAGCTCTATCAAAGTAACATCGACTTTCATCCCAAAACAATAATCAAGCATAAATGAGATGATGATATCTAAAAAATTAGGCTTTTTCAACTAATTCAACAAGTGGCAAGTTGGGATGGTGATATGTTTTCTACAAGAATCAAATTCTTCATCAACTAAGAAAGGTGTCATAGTGTCAACTCATGTATAAGTGTATATGTGTTTCCCTCAACTTCAAAACAAGGATAACATGGAATCAAATTTGGCACACGTCTCATACAATTAGAAGCAACAATTTCAACTTGGATCACTAAGGTCTTTCTTTGATCGTAATGTGCTTGGGCTACAAGCAACATGGTTTTTCCGGATACAAAAGTTCTAATAGGCTAGGAGAGATAATTCTAACTTAGGAATTAATTTTAGTTGTACTATAAGTATTTGTTTGTAATTGCCTTTTTTATTTATTTCTTCCACCATTCGTAATTTTTCTCATTCTTTTCCTCCTTTTTGTGGAGTATTTCGTTGTAATGTTTTCATGGGGTGAACGGTGTATTACAACACTCCAATTTTCTATCATACATATATTTCCTTCTCTCCAACTTAGTATACATCAATATACACTTAGCTCTCTTATTTTAATCTCCAATTTTCTACACAGATTTTTAATCTAACAATAGTTCAAACAATAACCTTTTTCATGGCTCAAACGAGGCTTAGCAAAGGGTGTCATGTAATTAGGTTAGTGTTTGACCTAGTGGGTGTAAAGAAACAACTACCTTCATCCTATCCATGCTTCACAATTACTTAGCAAATATACTAGGTGTAAAAATCCATGCCTCACAAGAAAATAGAACTAGGCCCTAATCATCTATTAGGTGTAAAAATCTACCTACCATGTCACAAACAAGTAAAAAGGGTCAGGGGTTTTCGTATCCCCAAGGACATGCTAACTCAACATTTCAAAATTAAATAACTATCTTAAGCTAGTTTCAAAATAGTTTTTCAATTTGTTGGTTGGTTTTGGCGAAATGTTTTGATACTAAAAGTGTTGGAATTTGGATGTGGCATTGACTCATTAGGGAGTTTAGTAATTTTTCAAAGAATCAAGTATTGGAATATATATGATTTCACACAATATTCAACCTCAAACACACTAAGAAACAATATTCTAATCTATTTAGCAACTCATGAAATAAAATCTAACCCTTAAACATAAGAACAATGATCATGACACACATGCACACCTTCATTCCTAGTAACTATGTATATGAGTTGAGATTAATGCACACCCTTAATTGTGTTAGAGCCAATGTCTTGTTCTATGCTAACACTTTACCAACTTAGATCTATGTCTAGTAAATAAATCGATAAAAATAATTTATGAACCATCAAGCATGTATCTATGTGTAGTAACACACACCATCAAGTTTGACAATTTTCAATGCAAATATGAATCTATGTCTAGAAAACATGTGACATAAGGCATTCTTTGTGACAATTAATCATGCAACTACATCTAGTTTTATGCATAAAGGATGAATCATTTGTTTTGGACTATCAAACCAAAATATTTTCTCAAGTTTCTTTTCCTAAAATCAGACTATGCATTTCATCAAACACATCGTAAGCATTAAAAGTATAGCAATAGTAATTCATAAAAATCAACATAAATTTCATTCATAAATCAAGTTCAAAATACATCATTGAATAACTAAATCAATCCCAGTTACGAAGCAATCTAATTAAGTATTGTCATACATAACTCGATAAAAATGGAATTCAGAGATTGATTGCATGGAGAGTTGTCGACTCCACCTCGATCATCAATTATCCTCAGTTTTTCTACTTCCTAACCTTTACATTTTACTTCCAACTTACATAAATCTTCAAACTACGAAATCTAGAACACATTATAAAAATCCTATGAAATTTTAAGAGAAAGTGTATTATCAAAAAGTTTTTCTTTTCAAAATGGCATTTGGGTCTCTTTTTATGTTTCTATATCTTGACTCCTACCCTAAGAGTCGGAACGATGAACTAAGGGGACCTCCTTTAAAATCAGACCCTTCACCTAGCTTCTTCCACACTTAGTGTGGCTTTCCACTCTCAACACCACTCCCTTGAGCTCAGCTCCTACGCTGAGCGTAGTGGAGCTGATTTGAGGGTTTTGCACCGATTAGCCTAATTTGGTCCATTCTCGGTCCAATTCATCTTTTTTACAGCGTGAAACACATATAGAAGGTTGTAAAATGGGATTAGTATAATTTATCATCATAATCTCAACTATGATTACATTAAGTAAATTCCTGAAAATGGAACGTCAGCTCAAAACAATTTGGTTGTTTAACTAATATAAGATTCTGAGCGTATTATTAACCATGTTAATGCCTATAAAGAAGCTGTACCTCCATTCTTTTCCTGCTGCAAGAAGGAAAAAGAGGAAAATTCAGACCCTTTAAAAGCTCTTACAAAGTTGATAATCTGATAAACACACTCACTTACCTTGAACCCAAAAAATATTGTAGTTTTACATCATGATCCAACTTCTTGAAGGTTTTCTTCAGAACCTATGTTTTGAAACAAATTGGAATTTTAGGAACCAGCTAATGTTGAGAGACAACATTAGATATGTGCACTTGATGGAAGAAAAGCAGTATATGTAAAGGGTTATGTGAAGGGCATGTTATCTTACTTGAAGGCTTTCCAATTTCCTGCTCAATTAAAATGAGAAAAAATATCAGCTCATTTATCAGTAAAAATTTAAAAATAAGAATCATAAAGCTTCAGCAGTATTTTTGGCAAACCTTTTGGCCCTTTCTTGTGGGCTAAGTTGAGCAAATTGTGTAATATAGTTGAGATTCTTTTCGTATCATTTAGGATATTAAACTGGACTAGGCTGGTATTACATATAATATTGGAGTTGCTAAAATAAGTAAAGCATTGACAAGGTACTAGCTACACCTCAGGAAAAGAAGGTTTATGAAAAGCATAATGGATCATGGGAACCCCATTTACAATGAAGATAGCCACATAGTGTCAATAATATAATATGCTCTACTCCATCACATTACTTGATCTAACAACCAAATTTAGTTCAACTCAAACTAAGCCTCAAGAGTTAAGAGGGAGAATTCTAAATCTGGATGGACTGGCTTTGATGTTATAAAATGACTAATCATAATTGAAACAGAATGCGTTTCAACATTTGTGATTTCTCAGAAAATTTCAAAACTGCTCTACAAAATTCAACTTATAAAAGAAAGGCTGCAATATATGAATTCAAATAAAAAAGATATAAAATTTATAGTTTCATATATACCCTTTTCCCCCTTCTTCATGATTACCATATAGAAGTTACAATTAAGCAAGTTGGGTAAACTTTTTGCTCATGAGGAGACTTTGTTGTCCCAATACTTAAATAGAATCACATGCACGATTCATACGAGCCATGACATGGTATAAAACAAATCTCACTATATTTTTTCCCTAAAAGATTACATGCACCCAACGAAAGGTTGTCTACGTTTCTTGATATAAAAGTCATACACTACACGATGCCTAGTATATCAAATACCAAGACATGCATATAATTTTTAGTAGAGCTTGTGATTTGTAGTTCCTCAAAGCCAATTAATAAACATTCAAACTCAGTTGCAACAATTTGTCTCTCAGAAATGCCTAATGTGATAATGATTATGATTATGATTACATGCGCTCTCCTTGAAATAATGTAGGTTTTCCAGTTGGAGAAAACATGAGAAGGGTAGTAGGTATATCACATAGTATCGATAATTCCTTAGCTTTCTTCAAAATTTCACTTTTGCGCTTGGAAAAAGTTACTTGGGGCTTGGATCAAATCTGTGTATATACTATTTTTTAAAGAATTTCCACATCAGTATCAATATCAGATAACTTCCTAATGCAGTGTGGAACAGATCCTTCCGCGGTTAAGATATGAGGTAATTTTCTAAAGTTAAATCTAAGGGTACAAAATTGAACTTAAAACTCAAAGGAATGTAATGTTTCAAAGAGGGAAAATAAAAATAAGTATGCAATTAGCAGTATATATATTTATATATATATATATATAATATGCATTAGTTATTAAGTTATCCATTATGATGTATACGCATTAACAAGAAGTGAAATCGAAACACGTTTGGAACAAAGCATAAATTGGTAAAACAAAATACAAAGTATGGAACAATCGAAGCAACGAGAAACGAGAACGAATTAGAGAACGAAAAAATATAGAACGAAACTGAAATTATAAATGGAAGCAGTGGCGGATCTTCACCATAATTTTAGAGGGGGCAGCATTTTGATTTATACATAAATAACATATGATATCATTAGAATATATATAAATTTTTAATGTAAAAATGAGTTATTATTTCATGTTTAATTTCCCAAGAAACATGATAAAAATATAACATAACAAATCTATGAAGAAATTTCAAATATTCCTAAGCACAAATAAGTTCGTTATCTCTTATAAACATTATATGTATTTTAAATTCAGAAGAATCGAGCATAAAATTAGTTTTTAAATCCTTTCAAATAGAGAATCAAAATAATATATACTTGAGATTGATATAAATATTTTTTTAAGAGAAAAATATATAAAGATAGAAATAACGAAATTAAGAATATCATACATAACAATGGAATAACCCAACTAAATTAATTAATAAAAGAATAGTTCACTAACAAAGAATAACAACGTCCATGAATAAAATTTGATGCAAGAAACAAACAAATCATAAGTAATCATGTCATGACTTCATAGGTATATGATAATATGCCATGTAAAAAGCAATTGAAGAAAAGTGATTTATAAAGAGCAAATATGACATTTTAAGGTAAAAAAATAAACGGGTTTGAGTTGGAGAGTTATCTAAAGAAATATTAGGGAAGGGGAATATGTCATGTGATACTAAAGAGAGTGAAACATCATAAAGGGTGAGAGTTTTGAAGAGAATATTGAATTTTTTCTTGTCCATAAGTCATGTAGAAGTATTATTCTTTGAGAGAAGAATATACGCACCAACAATGTATGAATTTTATACTTTTTCACTTCATCACCTACCATTCATATTCAATCTTTATTAACTCTTCAAAAAATTAATCTAAATGAATGATGGATGATGTAGTAAATGTGTATAAATTTTTACATTAGTAATACATAAATATTACACTCTTATCCTTAAGTTTTGTTGTTAAATTTTAAAATATACCAAAAACAATATCTCTATAATATTTTTTTGAAATATTTGAGGGGGGAAAATGCCCCCACCTGTCCTAGAGAAGATCCGCCCCTGAATGGAAGTGAGTAATAGGAACATCCACCCACCACACAATCATGAAACCCTAATTTTCCATGTGTAAGTTCCAATATCTTTATGTTCCCAATTTGTTATATCCTTATTTTCCCAATCGATTTTCATTCCTTATTATGCCTTTTGCCTTATAGAGATCTTTTCGAAATTAAAAACAATGGATGGTAACAAGGATGATGCAATGAAATGCTTTAAAATTGGGAAACAAGCATTAGAATGAGGAGATGAACTTACCAAATGAACTTATCGGAGTGGAGTTGCAAGAGGAGAGGAGTGGAGTTGCAAGAGGAGAGGAGTGGAGTTGCTCTTCTAGGGTTTACCGGAGATGAAATTAGTTTTGGGAGAAAGGAGATAAAATAAAGTTAAATAAAAATGTTAGTTAAATAAAAATATAGTGGAGGTTGAAAACAAACCAAACAAACTTCACTATATATCTAGTTAATTATTTGGTCCACCTTATTTTATTTGTTTGTGTAGGTTTGAATAACCTCCATAGAAAAACCTCCACAAAATGCAAAATTTGGTGCATCGTAAGTTTACTCTGTGTTAATTGATTAACGCTTCATTTGATCGTTTATGATAAGTAGTGTTTGAGAATATATTTTGCATTTCGAATCGAGTTCATTTGTAATTTGTACCACCTACTCACCCCCTCTTATGAAGATAGAGCCCTTGTTAACAAACAAGTGAGATTAGAACTAGTTCGAACATACTAGCTTAATCACTAATTTACAAGATTCTCGGGATATACACAATGAGCTCTACGAATCCTTTCAGTGGTGAAGGATCGTCTATCAACCGTCCTCTAATAACTTGAAGGATAAAACTATTATTACTTGTGCACTTTCGTATGATGATTTCTTTAGAGTTTGACAATGCAAAAGTACCAAAGAAATATGGGATACTTTACAAGTAACTCCTAAAGGCACTGGTGAAGTCAAACGTGCTAGATTGAATGCTTTAACTCATAAATATGAATTTTTTCACATGTTTCCTAATGAATCAATAAATGATATACAAAAAACAATTTACGCATATTGTTAATCATCTTGTTGCATTAGATAAAGTGTTTGCTAATGGTGAATTGACTAACAAAGTTTTAAGATGTCTTGATATGGCATGATAACCTAAGGTGACGACTATTATGGAATCTAAGGACTTGGATTCAATGTCACTTGCAACAATTTTCGGAAAACTTCAAGATCATGAGATGAAGTTGGATCGTTTCACACAACATCAAGAATCAGACAAGTGAAAGAAAGGCATCTCCCTCAAGGCTACAATATCACATGAAAAAACTCAAGAGGAGACACCTTATGATGAAGTCTTCAATTCCTCTGATATTGATGATGAAACTGTGGCTCTCCTTTTGAATAAGTTCAAAAAGAAATAAGAGGCTCAACCAAGAAGTGCAAGAACACAAAGGAGAAGATCACTTGCCATGAGTGTGGGAAGATATGACACATGAAGTTCTCATATCCTAACTATAGGGTTGAGAACGACAAGAAAGAATCACAAGACATGAAGGGTAAGAATGCTTATATCATTTAGGATATACCCAAACGAGAAGCTAGACAACAAGTGTTCTAGGCACGCGAGTGATGAGTCTAAATTTATTGAGCTTTCACATAAGGAAAAGGGTCATGTCACAAGGTGATAACAACCAAGGCAAGATATTTGGATTTGGTAATATTGGTAATGTTTCACAAACTATCATTGAGAATGTGCTCTGTGTGGAAGGCTTGGAGCTTAATCTTCTAGGGATTAGCCAATTGTGTGACAAAGTTAATAAGATAATCTTTAACATCAAGTCCTACGTTATTAAAAGTCCATTTTTAGAAAAAGAGAATGCATGTTTGAAAGAAAAATTTGCCAATTTATCTAATGTTCAGTTTGAGAGTTGTATTTTGGAGGGGAAGGAAGGAAAAAGGAAGGCTTGGGAGCCATGAAATACACTTATGAGATGAATCCCAAGCCTTCCCTTTCCTTTCTTTCCCCTCTAAAATCCAAGTCCCAAACTAACCCTAAGGATAGTCAAAAGTTGGATAACTTGCTTTCACAATAAAGAAATATTTGTAATATATCTGGTTTGGAATTTACACATGCTAAAAAGCGTTCACACAACATGTTGATTTTTCAAAAAATTCATTTCATAAGTCTCCTACATGTTTCTATTGTCTTGTGTATGGCCATACTACAAATTCTTGTCATACTAGATTGCATGGTGTACCCAAATAGCAATATATTTGGATTCAAAAGGGACAAGATCCCATAGAAACTAACATTAAGGGACCCAAGACTATTTGGGTTCCTACAACAAGCAAGTGAATATTGTTTAGTAGGTGTGCCAAAGGAGATTTTGACATCAATTGTATTTGGAAAACGGGTGTTCTAGGCACATGACAGGTGATATGTCCAAATTTATTGATCTTTCACCTAAGGAAAAGGGTCATGTCACATATGGCGATAAAAATCAAGTCAAGATACTTGGAGTTGGTAAAATTGATAATATTTCACAAGTTATCATTAAGAATGTGCTCTACGTGGAAGGCTTGGAGCATAATTTTCTATGCATTAGCCAATTGTGTAACAAAGGTAATTAGGTAATATTTAACTCCAAGTGTTGCAGTATTAAAAGTCCTTTTTTAGAAAAAGAGAATGCATGTTTGAAAGAAAAAGTTACTAATCTGTATAAGGGTAGTCATAACTTGGATAATTTGCTTGCACAACAAAGAAATGTTTCTAGTAGATCTGGTTTGGAATTTACACATGCTAAAAAGCGTTCACACAAGAAACATGTTGATTTTTCGAAATTTTCATATCATAAGTCTCCTACATGTTTCAATTGTGGTATGCATAGTCATACTTCTAATTCTTATCATATTATATTGTATGGTGTACCTAAAGGGCAACATATTTGGATTCAAAAGGGACAAGATCCCAAGGAAACTAACATTAAGGACCCAAGACTATTTGGGTACCTAAAACAAGCAAGTGAACATTGTTTAGAGGTGTGCCTATAGACATTTTGACATCAATGGTATTTGGACAGCGGGTGTTCTAAGCACATGGCAGGTGATAAGTCCAAATTTCTTAAGCTTTAAACTAAGGAATAGGGTCACGTCACATATGATGATAACAATCAAGGCAAGATACTTGGAGTTGGTAGGATCGGTAATGCTTCACAAACTATCAATGAGAATGTGCTTTATTGAAACACTAGTTTTTACATTTTTTTTCCTAAATAACAAATCTTCTATCCCTAAAAGTGTGTTATTTTATGTGTCATTTGTTATGGTTGACTAGAAAAATACTTAATTATCAAACTTTTAAATTATAAAATATATTTTTTCAACAAATCATAAAAAGTGACACGCAAAGTAACACGTTTTTTGGAACAATAGATGTGCTCTATTTACCTACACCCAAACCATGTATGTCTTTATGGAGATATTCATTGGAGCTCACATACTTCTTTAATTTGTAGCTTGATAAATAAATATAAAGCAACTTGTATTATCCTTCTAAAAATTATACATAATGGACCAAATTATCTTACATGTATGGATGTTAATGTTTCTTATAGTAATATGATTTTACTTTAGTTCTAAAAGATGTTACATTTGAGGAAAGAGATTTGTCTTGATAATATATTTCCTAATTATGTTTATAAGTTATTTAATATTGGTAATATATATTTTTTTTGTCCAAAAATTATGTCATATGGATTTCAATGAGCAAGAGAATATTAGTTTGAGATATCATTTTCAACATTTTATTCTTGGTTTGGTTAGTCATTCAAGTTTGAAAACTCATAACCATATGTCCTTAGTCATATATTCCTTTAACAAGTTATTTGTCTTATCTTAACTATTATGGTGTAACTACTATATAAATATAATTTTCAGCAATAAAGACAACTAAATAAAGTAACGTAATAAAACAGAAGATGAATTTCATGCAGACAACATAGTGATTTATATTAAAAAAGAAATAGCACAAAATTTTACCTCTGATCCAGTCACATATGATTCTTTATATTGTTTTGTTACACAAGTAATTTTAGTTATAAATTGTGATTAAATATATTTGCCCCTCTAAAATTTAGATTAAGATCCGCCATTGCCTACAGGTAGTAGACCCAGCAAGTATCCACACGGGTCCGAGGCTGGTCCAAGTCCAAAAATTTAGAAATGAGGAAGGTGTACTACCCAGACCCATCTAGACCCATTGCCTTTCCTAGACGATTCTAATTGTAATTGTTCTTCCAATTATTAATCTATTGAAATTTTTTAATAACATTAATTATTGCTAAAGAGATTAATTTTAACTAATGTCTTAAAATAAAAAAGATCTTATTTTAAGTTCTTCATTTCTTAGGCATGCTCAAACTTCTTGAAGTTATCCTAACACAATATTTGAGGATGTAACTGTGAGATGAATTAAATGCAGAAACTTTAAATTTGGTCTTTGATTATTCATCCCATTTAGTTCGTTGTGATGGCTTGAGTTCATAAGATCATTATTGACTTTTGATAATATGGATAGCCTTCAAACGCGAATTGATATATAATTGATGTAGTAAGGCTTTAGCAAAGAGGTCTCTTCATATAGCATTTTAGGCATTCTAATTCTGTTACATTTCTTCAGAGCAGATTCCTATTAGCTAAAAATAATATTAAACTTGATTGATAAGTTTTGCTTTATATACAAAAGAAGCATGAATGTCAAGGAATAGATGCAAACATCACTACGTCATATATCACAATTAATAACGATCATTCAATTGCCCTTGTTAGAACAACGATGTTAAACATGAGGCCGAAGATAGTCAACAACGCTCATTAAAGCAAGTGTTGTTACATTAAATAGGTGGATATAACTTCAACAATGTAGGCGTGAATGAGCGATATTGAATTAGCGCTGGCTTGAATGAGTGATGCTTAATAGCGAATCTAAGCCAATGCTGTTAATTTACATCTATTCAACAGCGTAAGATTGAGAGAACGTTGTTGAATATGACATTATAAAAACACGTTTCTAAATGAGCACAGTTTATAGGATACAATGTTTAAGCATAAAAATTGCTTAAAGGAGTGTTGTTGAAGATGTTATTTCAATAACACTATCGTGAGTGAGCATTGTTGAAGATGTCATATCAACAACAATCTCTTGAGTATGCATTATTGAATATGACATATCAACATCACTTTTCTAAATGTGTGTTGTTGATTGGATATGACGTTTAAATATTAGAAAAATTAATAGTGGAGTACTTGACCTAAATGACATTCTCTCATTTATGTGTGTCTTCGTTACTCAGAGTTCTTTTGCTACCATTACACAAATACACGTCTATGCATATTCTTTGTTTGGTTGCTCCGTGATGCGGGTTGCACATCTGTCAAGGATTGCGATAGCCATTCTTTTTCCATTTGAATATATATATGTTATGGTTCTGCCAAGTCGTGTAAGATATTTGTTGTTTTCTTCTCAAGCACGGTAATGGGTTCAACCGTTTCTTTATGTTTGTTATATTCAATGATTTGCATTTGTATTTCTCTAATATGTCTTCATTGTCTCCTTTTATAATTAGTCATGACACAGAGAGTGAATTTCATCAATGATATAAATGCCTCTAAGGATACTTGGAAGCTGAAATAAGAAGTGTAAGTCTTTGGCGGGTTGAAATATCCATAGTTTCTTCACTTGTGATGATTTTCATTGATCGGAATGTGCTTAAATTTTTAGGGTTCCTTTTTTAATTCATTATTTATTCCTTTTTTGGATCATAATATGTTTACATAACAGAGGGATAAAATTGAGATTGTTGTAAAGGAATTTCATATTTCATGATGGCAATTTCAACTTAAAGAGGGTTTTAGTTATATTGCTGAAAACTTTGATGTTGTTCTCAATGATGGACAATATCGGTGTTGTGACCATCCTTAAAAGCTAATATTTCAAAAACGAACAATATTGATACACATAAAGCTTTGTAATATTCCAAACAACATTTATCATTTTACTGCATTTGAGATATCTTGATCACAATTGTGCTTACAAAATTTCTCATATGTAATTTTTATATACATTCATTCAATTTATAACCAGATATCTACTTTATAACCAGATATCTACACGTAATAAAATTTATTTGTCTTACTAGAAGTCATTGGGTAGTTTATTGACATTGAGATGACCCAAATAGACTCTACCTATAAGAAAGTGGTTTTCACCATTAAGGATTTGAGGTTAGCTATTGCACAACAAAATCTTTCCATTCAAATTTTTTTGGCCTGCTCTGATTATTCCTAAAATCTTGCAGGGGTAACAACTGAAAGTGCACTCTTAGGGGACACTTTGCAACATAATTTATTACGTACATAGAAAATCACAAATTTGGTCGTATTTTTGTGGTTTTGACCCTAGCAAAGATAACGGAAGCGAAAGGTATGTGTCTAAATATTTTTTCTTCAATTTCTTTAATGAATAAGTCTTTTTAAAACGAATTCCCTGGCCCACAAATTGTGGCAGGAGGTTATCTTGTGCTCATACAAAATACATTTCATGGTTCTAAACTTTATATCGATGATTCGAATATACCAAAGATTGAATTGTTTTTGCGGAGGTGATTCATTTTTGTTGTTTTATTATTCATCTTGTATTATTGTTGAATGCTTTTCCATTTCCAGAATTAATAGTAACAAGTCGTGTTCCATTTACCGCTTGGTCACCATCAAATGTTATGAATTTAAGAGTGAATATGTTAGTTTGTCTTCTTCATGTTCTCTCCACACATTAAAAGAAGATTATGTAAATTGCTACGTTTTCTTTGTATGGCATTTAGCTAATTGAGAATGGACAGTCAGTAGGTGATATTCCTAAAAAATAACGTTTTCTTTGTCATACTATGTGCAATCTTTAATCTCTATGTTTAATTTCTTACTAGATTTGAATGTTTAATTTTTATATCTTAAATTTATTTATTTTTCAAAAATTCTTAACGGCTACAAATGACGATGATCTGAACTGTGTGGAATATCTTCATTCTATTATGCACTAAATGATTTCCTCGACTGAGGGACACTTTGAAGAATGAACAATTATTTATGTTAATTTCTTTTTTTTTGTATTTTGGATGGTTCTGCAAATTTTATGAACATTGTTAATTTTTATTTCTATTTTGAGCCCTAAACATTATATTTTGGCAACATATATATTTGTTTAATTTATGATAATCTTGAACTTTTGCTTTTTTTCTACAATATTGCTCATCAAATGTTCCTCGTATTATATTAATGTGTGTTTGTGTTGTTTAGAATATATGCGTTGTTAATGATTGCATATGCAGGTGATCAACAACGCATGCTCTATGACAAACACTATTGTATTAATCATATACAACAACGTTCTTTTAGGCAACGCTGTTGTATATGATTAATACAACAACGCTAATGTATAATAGCGGTCATTGGAGAAAGCGATGTTGTATATATGACATACAACATGGCATGTATATGTGTTGTTAAAGCATGCCAACATTCTACTACACTCATATAGACAACACTCAAAAGCGTTGTTATATACCTAACATGCACGCTATTGAACTACAACTCTGGCATATTAGATAAGTGCCAAAAATACATATTTTTCATACACTTTTCATGGCACTTATCCTTGGATAAATTGAGAAAATCAACTTAAATTGATAAAATATCACAATCTTGTATATATGCTTTGTGTATTTCTTTTGTAATAAATTTTGTAGGATTTTGGTGGAAAATACAAGAATTAATCAAACACAAACAAAGTGCTCAAAATAGGCCGAAAATGATCATTAAATGACATGCTTAAGCTTGACGTGGAAAGCTATGTGCTTAAGCATGACTCAACAAGACTTGGCCTGTGTGGATAATATGGGGTCAACTTGAAGCTGCTCACTAAGCAGCTTAGCTTGGACCAAGTCCGCGCCCTACTGACGTGGACACTGTCTGGCATGATCAAGCCCAACTTGGCACGGTCAGAACACAAGCATGGCACGGTCATACCACAAGCCTGGAACAAGCCAACCTGCTCAAGTAGACAGCTTAGTGGAGCACATGGACCGCTCAGCTTGGAACCACACACCTGACCAAGTCAGCAAACACCAGGTCACATCACCATTGGTACGGTCAAAGCTGCCCAAGCAGGTAGCTAAGCGGTGCCATATAAGCACCTAGCGGTGTGCACCCAGCAACTTGGTCAAGTTGACTTAGCCACCAAGCAACCTTGACATCATGCATGACCTCACTTCAAGTAGCCTCCATAGACTTTTCAGAGGTAACTCATAATAGTTTGGCCAATAGCTCACAACTAGCTTGGGTGAGTCAGCCTCAAGCAGGTGACTAAGCTGCTTGGCCATGACCAAACCTGTGCTGAAGGGTTTGGTCAGCAGCTTATCAGTCGAAGAGAGCAGCTTGGCGGAGGGAAGAAACTCTTATAAATAGGAGGGCACCTTAAAGGCAAAATACATTCATTCTCATTCTAATTCACATTCCACTTCTCTCTCAAACCAAATCTTCTATTCTTCCACATCTTCTTCTTGTAATTTTCTTGGAGAATTTCCACTCCAAAGTAGTTTAGGTAAGTGTAGTTTTTAGTTTTCTTTCTTAATTCAAGAGGAGAAAGAAGGTGGCATATGAGATGCAAAAACATAAATTTGTAATCTCATTTGGGTCTAAAGAGCATCTCATCCTTGGATAGATGGTACAAGCTCCTACAAATTGACTTGGATTATGGTGTAATTTCTTCTGTTTAATTTAACTTTTGAAATCAATGCATTCAAGTTATTACTTTTTGGTTAAGTTTTGATTCTTTATGAAGTTCTTAATGTGGTTTTAGCTTGATCACCTAAAACTTGATTTAAAGATCCAAAATGCTTCTTCTTAAAGTGTTGACAAGAGAACTAAAAATTATAACCTACACTTTAGTTCACGTGCCACATCAAGCATCTATTTTAGGCAATTTATGTTCAAGGCTAAATAAAGTTAATGGAGCCTGAAGTAGGGTGTGGCAACATACTCCAGTGGCACTTAACTATTATTTAGTGTATTTCATAAGGTTTGAAAATCATCTTATCACTCTAGGACACTAGATGAAGGATTTAGAAATGATGTGTAGAATTAACCGAAAATAGAGAAATAATTCCATATTTCCAATCAAGTACACTTTTAATGTTTCTTATCACTCTAGAAAACTTGTAATGTTTCCATATTTCTTATCACTCTAGGACACTTGTAATGTTTTAAAAAAATCAAGTAGAGAAATAATTCCGTATTTCCAATCAACTTTCTCCTCAAGAATTTGTTTATAATAGTTGTTTTATGATTATGTTTACATGTTAATATTTCATAAACAAAACCAATTCAAAAATATGTTTAAACTTTATTAGTAATATAATATGTTTATAATAATATTCTATTAGACAATTCCTTGTGGTTTGACATAACTCTATACTATACTACAATTGAATCTTGAAAGAGATGTAAATGTAAAATAGTAAAGTGCAATTTAATTCATAAGTTGTATAGTAGTGAGAAAGAAAAATACATAGTTATAATGAGTGATCTAACTACTAATTTTACTTTCAGTCATTTACATTTTTGCAACTAACATTTATTTTCTGTCATTTAATTTCTGCAACTAACTATTTATTGCTTTATTTATTCTTTATACCAACCCTTCAAAAGAAGTGGTATGGTTAACTTCTAACTTTATTTTTTNTTTTTGTCATTTTATTATTCTTTGATACCAACCTTTCATAAGAAATGGTATGGTTAATTTAATAAAATGAGACTGACCTTTATGGTATGGTTAAAAGGAACCCGAAAGGGGAGTAAATAAATAAAGTCACTAACTAATTAAATATCAGTCATTATCACTTGTATTAATTTTCTAAATTCATACCATTATACCGGTGTTGGAATTTATTCCAAAAAAGCCAAGATGGTATAAAATTGTTAATAATTCAATAAAGCCAAGTTTTTGATTTAAATGAACATTCTTGAAACCATTATACCGACGTTGGAATTTATTCCAAAAAAGTCGAGATGGCGAACAAAGAATCGATGTGTCATTAAATAAAATAATCAGAAACTTGCTGCCTCAAAATAAAGCAAGCATCGAAAACAATCTTTCAACAATATTGCATATTTTTTTATGCATCAATGACCATTGCATTTCTTTCGGTTTTGCTTGATGTAGATGCCATTTTAATAATTGGTTGAAGAATATGATCAAGTGGGTTTCTTTTTGGTTTCAACATCTTAATCACTATTAGCCCTATGATATTAGTTTTAAATTTAGGCTAGAATGAAACTTGAGTGATATGTAGAGATGAAGCTACATGGATGAGTGTGAGTGCAAGTGCACCCCCAAGACATATAATTTTTGGTTCCATCCCTAATGACAAGCCAACATGAAACCTTGACTTTCACTTAAAACTTTTGAATTCTTGATCATGAGGTGAAACTATTAAAATTAATCCTAGAAGTTGTGAAAAAGTCTAGGCTAGCACATCTTCTACTGACCCTCTATGATTTTAATTTTGTGATTTTAATTTTGTGAAGAGAGTTGCGGATTGGCTTATCTTCTTGGCTAATATTTGGTTATAATGGTTGACATGAATCAAATAGTTGATCAGACGGATTCTGTTATTACGACAATATAATGGCAAAACATCTCCTACATACAATGGTGGGTTAAAACAATTTCGGGCTTAATGATAACACATAAATTTATGACATTCAAATTCATCTTTTTGTAGTTTATGTCCTATGATACATGTTAAGAATACATAACATCTAAATTTACAGTAGAAAATATTTGTTTAATAACTAAAATTTAATATTTTCAGTTTTCCCATAACAATTTATTCACTGTTGTATCCTTAACTGCCACAGGACACACATTTGCAAAATCCTTAAAAATATAATAAAAATTTCATAACAAATTTGATAAGTACAAATGTGAGTATAAGAGACACACAACCCTTACAACATGTAAAGTCTATAATAAATTACACATTAGTGACATTGTACTACAATAATGAAAGTTTAAAAATATATAATAAAATTCGACATAGAGTTTCATAATTGTTCATGTGAGTTGTTCATGTTATGGATACATCCAATATTATTCTCATTTTAAATACTATGAAAAATATCACTCTATACATCATTAATCAACTGTTTATTTCATCATTAATATCTTACACAATTTCGTATATGATTATTGGTGATATTCATGTTCGGGAAAGTTCTTTCAATATTAGCATCTCTAACTTCTAGTTTTAAAACTAACTCTAACTTTAAGTAAATGGTAAGATTGGACAACATGGAATGTCTTATCCTTACTAAATATACAAAATGATTCTATTGGATTGAAACATGTTACATCAAGAAGCGATAAATTAAATATTTTTAAAAAGCATAACTCAAGCTGAAATTATAAATTTTGGAAGTTTCTCCATTTCGTTCCTTAATTATAGATATGTTTTATAAACTAGTGACAATTTTATAAAAGATATTACATATAATTTGAGGGGACATATTCCCCATTGAGGTCTTAGTAGTTTCGCCTTTAGAGTCATATGTATTATGTTTAAGTTAATGGTTGGAATTATATTTGTATTTTATCAAAAGAGAAATGGTAAATATTCACATTAACTTTGACAATGTGGCTTTTTAGATCAACTTAAATGACCCCAAAAATGTTTGAAGTTGTACCTTGTAATTATAATCATGGTTGTAATATCATGGTTTTGGAATTTCTACAACATTATCACGATTGATATTATGGTCATATTGACTTTATTTTCCTGTCATTTGTCTGCAATTTTGGAAAACTCTATGTACCCACAATCGACAATAACATAATTTAACACACTAATATTACTATTACACGACCTTTACATTCAAGTTTATATAAATTGAAAATGATATTTTTATATTTATTGATGGATTAAAACAATGTTTACCCTTCAATTAGTTAAATACTGAAAAAGAGATACTCACTCAACATCACAAAATAAAGAGGGACTTATTTTGTTCCAAAATATAAAAGATTATATATTTATTATTATATATATTGCGTTGTCTGCCACACATTAAAAAGTACAATGCATGTAAACAACTACATATACATAATAGGGCAGTGTGTCTATGCCCTTTACAACACTAAATAATTGAAAACACATATTTTGTTCTTGTAAACAATAATCAAGCAATGAACTTTGCATAAAATACTATTCGGTAATAGCATTTACTTCACGCGTTTTCCTTAGACCCTGCATAATTAAACATATGCGTATTAGTATATCACTCCATAATTAATCCTTGATAAAATATAATATTACAAAGATTTTATATGAATATAGACTAGTTTAAGTATTTAATATCGAAAGGGTGTTTGATAACTTGGACTTTCGTTTCAAATTAAGATAAGAGTTTAAGCTTCATATATAGTTAGTATAATAATTATATGACAATACAAAATATTTTTAGGATTGAAAATTTAATATTAAGATTATATATTATAGCTGAATACATGTTGATTCATTAAAAATAATAGTGAATGATTATAAATATATGAAACAATATGTACAAAATATGTGTATGGAGATCGTTAAATACCATTTCTAGTTGTGGTGAGATGGTGGAGGAGCATGATGAGGGGTCTTGTGGTGGGATGGCGGAGGAGCATGATGAGGGGTCTTGTGGTGTGGTGGTAGAGGAGAGTGATGAGGCTTCTTGTGGTGGGATGGTGGAGGAGAGTGATGAGGATTCTTGTGGTGTGGTGTTGGGGCTGAATGGTGCTTGTGGCGAGGATGATGGTGGTGCCTGTGCTTACGTTCTGGGGATGGCGGTGGTGGAGAATGGTGCTTATGATCTGGAGATGGTGGTGGTGGAGAGTGGTGTTTGTGCTTGTGCTCAGGAGACGATGGTGGTGGTGCGTGGTGCTTGTGCTTGTGTTCTGGAGATGGTGGTGGAGAGTGGTGGATCGGATGGGGTCTGAAATGACTAATGGTAGTGTCTGCTTCAGATGGCAAACTGAAGAGTATTACAGCCAATGCAAGAGAAACAAAAGTTGAGAAAAGTAGAGAACCCATTTTCCTCCTACTTCACTTCAAAGTGGGTTTTGATTATGTTGATTGTAAAACAAATGCTTCCTATTTTATAGTTTTTTAATTTACCGTTTAACAAATACTAATCACCTTGGTAACTTTGGTTTTTACTTGAGATTCACCTTCCTAGAAACACTCAAGATTTCATATAAAATTGTCTTTCATTTATGCATTATTGTATTTCACTTTGGCAATAATATGACTCAAAGTTATTTTGGAACATGGGTTTAGATGAAAACATAGTAGTGAATAAAGTTGTTAGGTCGAAATGGATCATAAATCTTATATAACTAGTATAATATGCTTTGATTGCTATCAATAAAAAAACCACCCCGTAATAAAATAAATTAAGAAATACTTATAGAAGTATATAATGAGGTGGTTGTTTCTTATTAGTAATAAATATAATGACATATGAGAGTGGTAATATAAGATTCATGTTCGTCAAAATGTTTACAATATTGTATGTAATTCTTGGTAAAAATGTCTCAATTTTGTGCAATAAGAAATCCAAACTTAAATAGTTCTTGGTAGAAAAATGTTTTATAACTTATGTGTACTTTATTTTTTTTAAATAATAAAAACGATATATCAAAACTATTCATAGAATGGGTTGTGGAAACAAGTGAATAGTAATGACTGTTCCTTCATTCTTGATGTGATTATTTTAAGAATAGTATTTTTTTAAATATTATTAATTATTTATTATATGAAAAGATTTTATATACTATTTCCTTTTTAATTTATTTAAGATTTTAATGGTAATGAATAGAAGTACTGTATTAGGACTATTCGAAAGATAACCTAAGGAAAAGAAGTCAAATCATGACCTTGACAATATCTTTATTATAATTTATTTTAAGATAATTATCGTATTAATTAAATTGAAGTTTATTAAAATTTATCGGGCAGGATAAATTATATTTTAGTAAATAATTTTAATATCAATAATTATTAAATAAATTTAACAATACTCATTTGTTCTTAATATATATTTATTTATTTATATTAACATTAGAAATATAATTAAAAATTATTATTATTATATTATTATTTATTGAAATTTAATAATTATATTTTATTATTCTAATAATAATTATTAATAGAAAGGGAAATTACCAATTAAAGAAATATGGTGAAAAATGCACCTTATTGTGCATATGGAATAATAGTTCTTAGTAAGAAAATAGTTTGATTAGTTGGACATATTCAATTTGTTTTAAATAATTGAAGTGATATAGTAAGATTGTACAAAGAATGAGTTGATGAAAACAAGTGGATACTACTGATATTTCAGCCACGTTTGACGTGATAATTATACATTCAATCATTATTAAATAATTTAATAATACTCATTTATTCATAATATATATTAAATTATTTGTTTTAACATTAGAAAAATATTTAAAAATAATTATTATCATATTATTATTTATTGAAATTTACTAATTATATTTATTATTATAATGATAATTATTAATAGAAATGGAAATTACCAATTAAAGAAAAAAAAGATGAAAAATACACCTTATTGTGCATATGGAATAATAGTTCTTGGTAGAAAATAGTATGATTTGTTGGACATATTTTATTTTTTTTAAATACTTCAAGTCATATATTAAGATTGTTCAAATAATAAGTTGAGAAAAATAAGTGAATACTAATGATCTTTCCTTCACATTGGCGTGATAATTATACGTTCAATAATAATTAAATAAATTAATAATAGTCATTTATTCATAATATATATTAGTTCATTTATATTAATATTAGCAGTAAAATTAAAAAAAATTATTATTATATTAGTATTTATTGAAATTCAATAAATATATTTATTATAATAATAATTCTTAAAATAGAAATGGAAATGACAAATTAAAGAAATAAGATGGAGAAATGCACCATATTATGCATACAGAATCATAGTTCATGGTAGAAGATAGTTTAATTTGTTAGGTATGAGTGGCTAAAATACATCTAAAAGGGGGTTGAATAAGTGTAGCGGTCAGAGTATCTGATTTTCGCAAACAACAAATAATGCTGAAATAACCCAGATTAATCGATTAACAGAGAAAGAATAATCGATTAATGCAAGAAATTTAATCGATTAAAATAGCTCAGATTACACAAATAGATTAAGTTTCTTGCACGACAAGCAACTAAGATCGAAGCAAATATACAGAGCTAAAAGATATATCAGAGTTACAACAGTATAATATAGAAACAGATTTTTACAATTAAAACAACTATACAAAGTAATCGATCAAAGCAATAAAGAGAGAGAGGGAAAGAAAAGCGTGCCACATGATTTTTATCCTGGTTCGTTTGCGGGTCCACTTACAAACTACATCTAGGCATCCCGGCAGATCTGGGAGATTTTTCTTCACAATAATTGAAATAACGTTTTACAAACAATTCTTCCAATTACAATACTTATACTCTTTCTTGAAACTAAAGAACCTTATCCATTGGCTTGACTCCCTTCCTACCGCCCAAGAAAACCTTTCTTGCGGTGTAGCCCCAGCCAAGAACCTATTCTTTCTATCAAGATCTCTAAGCTAATGAA
>NC_032013.1:16571666-16572975 GCF_001865875.1 Lupinus angustifolius | reverse complement strand
AGAAATTAAACATGAAATGCCTCTCAATCCTAATGCATAGAATTCTCTCTTTTCTAATCTCACAAATGCAATGTCATATAGATGCAACAATTAACACGAAATATGCTCTAACTCTCTTAAAATCTAACATGCAAGTTATGGCTTGAGTTCTGAAAACGCAGTTTATAGAGAATCCATTCTCCAGCCTAGTTAATCAATTAAATCCTTGGTTAATCGATTAACGTGTTACGAAAATGTAACTGATTCGGTTTTCCAAGTTTTCTGTTCCAACTGCTTTCCAAAAACTTATGTTAATCGATTAAAGCACACCTTAATCAATTAACTGCATATTTACAAGTGTATTTTTAAATTGTAAAACTCAAATACGTTATGCACTTAACTTATACATGTTCAACACTAAGTTTATGCCTAGGATGCACAAATAATATGTATATATGTGATGCATGAACATATTATGAATGACATATCTCAAAAATAAAGTGATTTAATGTTTTATGTATATGAGACATGTATTGAGTTTACTAAGCCTTAGACTCAACCTAAACTAATTACTAGTCTAAGTCTAATACCAATCTTGAGACTTAAGCACGTTGATTTGTTGATGATCTTCAAGCTCTTATGAAACACAAGTTGTCCTCATCAAAACCAAAACACATAGTGAGCAAGCTTTCCAAAGTGCTCCTCTTGACATGCGCACTTTCAATCTCCCTTTTTTTGATGATGACAAACACTACACCATCTGGTCTGACCTTTTTCATTGGTTGCTTTCTCATTATCCACGTCTTTTGAGTATGCTTCCTCTAAAGCACCTACAACATCATTAGACATGACCTTTCTCTTCTCTTTCGGAGAAGATTTGTCAAACTGTACATGGATAGACTCTTCTACTTGCATTAAATATTTATTAAAGACTCTAAAGGCTTTGCTATGCATCGAGTACCCCAAAAATATTCCTTCATCGGCTTTTGAATCAAATTTTCCCAAAGCCCGATTTCCATTATTTAATATAAAACATTTGCATCCGAAAGCGTGAAGATGGGATATGTTTGGTTTACGGCCTTTCAAAAGTTCATAAGGAGTTTTATTTATATTAGGCCTTAGAAGTACTCGATTTATAACATAGCATGCAGTATGCACTGCATCTGCCAAGAAATATTTGGGGATATTGCTTTCATTAAGCATGGTTCTGGCTAATTCTTCTAGAACACGATTCTTCCTTTCAACAACTCTATTTTGTTGTGGAGTGCGAGGAGCAGAGAATTGATGTAATGCCATGCTTATCACATATTTTATCGAACTGAAAGTTCTC
>NC_032013.1:16571110-16571566 GCF_001865875.1 Lupinus angustifolius | reverse complement strand
TTTCTTTTTATGAATTTACTGAATTTCGAACAAGGAGACCCATTGTTTCATCATCCAGATCGGAGTCAGATTCATCATCATCTTTATCTTCTTTTGTTTTGGAGGTCGTAGCCTTCAATGTGATACTCTTCTTCTTCCGGTCCAAATCCTCATGCATCGTCAAGCAACCCAATTCCATTTCGTGCTCTTGAAGTTTTCCAAACAGTGTGGCTAGAGGCATGGAGTCCAAATCTTTAGATTCTACAATTGCAGTTACTTTCGGCTGCCATTTCCTGTCAAGGCAACGTAAAACTTTATTAGTTAATTCTCCTATGGCAAAAGATTTATCTAGAGCAACTAAATGATTCACGATATGAGTAAATCGCTTTTGCATATCACTGATTGAATCTCTAGGCAACATGCGAAATAGCTCATACTCGTGGGTCAGCGCATTTAATCTAGCGCGCTTGACTTCGC
>NC_032013.1:16570305-16571010 GCF_001865875.1 Lupinus angustifolius | reverse complement strand
GGAAAGAAAAAGCCTGCAACAAGGTTTTTATCCTGGTTCGTTTGCGGGTCCACTTGCAAACTACATCCAGGCCTCCCGGCTGATCTGGGAGATTTTTCTCCACTATAATTGAAATAATGTTTTACAAGCAATTCTTCCAATTGCAACACTTAGACTCTTTCTTGAAACTAAAGAACCTTATCCCTTGGTTTGACTCTCTTCCTACCGCCCAAGAAAACCTTTCTTGCGGTGTAGCCCCAGCCAAGAACCTATTATTTCTATCAAGATTTCTAAGTTAATGAAGACACAATTCAATCTCGTTGGTGGTAAGGCACCTAGAGATTCCCAATATTACAACACTTTTTACAACAAAAACATAGAGTGATCTAAAGCAATTACAATGCTCAAATTAAACAATTAAGACCTTACTCTACAACTGTAACACAAGTCTCATATAACATGTTAATGCATTAGTTAAAAACAGATTTTACAGAATATGAAATCTTTCCAAAAACATCGAAAACATGCATGAACATATGAGATGAAATGATGAGAAATTAAACATGAAATGCCTCTCAATCCTAAAGCATAGAAATCTCTCTTTTCTAATCTCACAAATGCAATTTCATATAGATGCAGCAATTAACACGAAATATGCTCTAGCATTCTTAAAATCTAACATGCAAGTTATGGCTTGAGTTCTGAAAACGTAGTTTATAAAGAATC
>NC_032013.1:16565934-16570205 GCF_001865875.1 Lupinus angustifolius | reverse complement strand
CTCAACCTAAACTAATTACTAGTCTAAGTCTAATACCAATCTTGAGACTTAAGCACGTTGATTTGTTAGTGATCTTCAAGCTCTTATGAAACACAAATTATCCTCATCAAAACCAAAACACATAGTGAGCAAGCTTTCCAAAGTGCTTCTCTTGACATAGGCACTTTCATAATTGATTAGATGTATTTTATTTGTTTTAAATAATTGAAGTGATATATCAAAATTGTAAAATAAAGGGTTAAGGAAAATAAGTGAATACTAGTGATTTGTCCTCCATCTTTGACATGATAATTATATTTTCCCTAATTATTAAATAATTTAATAATACTCATTTATTCATAATATGTATATTAATTTATTTATATTAACATTAGAAATATACTTAAAAATTACTATTATTATATTATTATTTATCAAAATTTAATAATTATATTAATTATTATATTAATAATGATGATGAATAGAAATGAAAATTTCAAATTAAAGAAAAAAGATGGAGAAATAGACCTTATTCTGCATACAGAATCATAGTTCTTGGTAAAAAAAATAGATTGATTGGTTGGTTGTATTTTATATGTTTTAAATAATGGATGTGATATATCAAAATTGCTCAAAGAATAAGTTGACGAAAACAAGTGAATACTACTAATCTTTCCCCATCTTTGACGTGATAATTATTTTCTATATATTTAAAATTAATTAAGATGAGATTTATGATGACGTGATTTGCCATTCATTATTTATAGTTAAATAAAGTGTTTTAGTATAATTTTATTGATTTTATTATTTCGAAGACGTTAAATTTAGTAATTTTTAAATTATTAATTATTTATTTTGTCAAATGATTTTATTTACCATATCAAACGGTTTAATTTATTTCTAACTATTTTAATTGTACGTATTATATCTATTGTTTCCAAGATCTAAAGATGAAGGGCTGATTTATCTGAGTGAAAATTATATATTTCATTGTACTTTTTCGTTTTCCTGATTTTGAAATGAATTTGTTTTATAAGTGTATATATTTAAATTATAATTTTATTCATTTTCACATTGTTGTTTGTTCTTATAATAATCATAGGTCTAGATTTTGGGTAATATGAAATCATATTGTTTTGATAGAAAATTGTTTGATTGGTCGAGTCTATTTTAATTATTTTTAATAATAGAAGCAATATATTAAGATTTATCAGATGATGAGTTAAGGAAAATATATGTATAGTAACGACATTTCTTACATCCATGGTATGATGATTATTTTCTGTATTTTTAAATTAATTAAGATGAGATTTATGCTTATGTGTTTTTGCATTTATTATTTACTTAAATAATTGTTTAGTATTATTATTATTGTTATTGATTTTATTATTTCATAAATTTTAAACTTTATAATTTTTAAATATTTATTAATTATTTATGATATCAGATGATTTTATTTAATATATCCAATGACTTTATTTATTTTATTTGTTTGTGTGGGCTATACCGATTGATTCCAAAATCTAATGTTGAAGTGTCATTTTACCTTAATATGTTTTTTTTAAATAAAAACTATCACCAAAATATACTAGTTATACTTTTACTGATTACTAAATAATTTAATAACACTTATTTTTTATTAAATATTAATTAATTAATATCAGTATTATAATTAAAAAATATTATATTATTATTTATAAAAATTTAGACAATATATCTATTATTATTATAATAATTAATAACACAAATTAGATTTAAAAATTAAAGAAAGAAGATGGTGAAACACACCTCATTGCACATAAATGGTGGACTATAGTGTCATTATAGTCGTCTTAGAACCTGTACGAAAAACTGAAAATGCACGAGCAGATGAAGGGCAAGGTGTCAAAAATAGGAGTAGAGGCAATGTTGAATGAAATTCCACACAGGAAAAGAATCCCACTCTCTTCAAAAAGATTTAGAGTCCCTATTATATTTTTTGTAGTTAAAACATAGAAAATTGTTTTCATGCCCAATCTAGAATATGGTCAAGGAACTAGATTTCAAAAGTCAACTACGCACTAAGGAAGGTATTAACACCCCTTACACTCGTATTTAAACGGTACCATCGTTAATGGCTTCTACTAGTATATAACCTTAATTTATTTATTAAATATTTAAGTAGGATGTATGATGTGATTTTATCTTCCTCCCACATATTCATATGTGCAATAGGAAAATCAAAACTATATGGTTATGAGTTGAATTCTAATTATAATCATATACTCATTGTCGATTGTTTTTATATAGCTAAATTCTAATTATAATCATGTAGACACTGTTGATTGTTCTTGTAACAATTGTAGGTCTCAATTTTGTGCAATAGTGAATCAAGACTCACATAGTTCTTGGTAGAAAAGTGTTTGATTGGTTGAATGTATTTTAATTATTTTAAATAATAAAGTGATATATCAAGACTATTCTAAGGATCAGTTGGGAAAAAGAAATGAATATTTATGACCTTTTTTCCATCCTTGATGTAATAAGTATTTTCTATATTTTTTAAATTAACTGAGACACAATTTATGCATAATTCAAAGATTTTAAGCTTATTAATTTTTAGATATTATTAGTTATTATATGAAAAGAGTTTATTTATTATTTCATTTTAATTTATTTTGGATTTTAATATTAACAAACAAATTTGAAGTATCATGACCTTTCAAAAGATCATTTGATTAAAAGAAGTGTAACCTTGATATGTCCTACATCTTTAATCTAATTTATTTTAAAAGATTTATCCTTTATTAGAATTCGAATTTATTACTATTTATGAGGAATTAAAAATGATAAAGGATTCATATTATTATTTAACGATTTCCGAGAATATTTGTGGTCTCAATAAGATTGTGCATAAACAAAGGTGTCATCCGACTTGAACCTTTGCATAGTGAATAAGATCCAGATTTTACTAGAGTGACTCGTAGTCTTGAACTCTATCTCCAACATCAAACCACACACAACCTTTTCAAATGTGTATTTTGTAAAGCCCGTGCGTTAAAGGCCATGCACGTCTATCCCAGTATAGTGAACGCTCTAGAAATTTATGTCCCTAAATTTCATAGGAAGCAGCCCCCACTTCCACATTCACATAAATGAGTCTATCAAGAGTACTCTTGTAGCCTAGGTACTCCACTCCAATTGGAGTATAGATTTCATTAAGAGTTTAACTCATCCTTACATATGCTGTAGGAATCATGCTTCTCATAATTTTATAGCATGTTCATTCTCATATCACTTCACAACTTGTTATTACCCATTGAACCTATTTCTTAGGATCTCCAGTCAGTTAGGTCGGGTTACCATCATGAGTGATCCTCGTTCTAAGGGCAATAGTCCCATACTCTTAGAAGTATTATGGACTTTCTCTCTAGCTAGTCCTTTCGTCAAAGGATCTGCTAAGTTATTCTCAGTGCGTACATGATCCACTTTCACAACTCATGTAGAGAGTAACTCTCTAATGGTGCTGTGCTTACGAAAAATTTGTCGTTTCTTACCGTTATAAAAGTGGTTCTCAATTTTTGCAATAGCCGTGGTACTATCACAATGGATCAACACAACTGGAATCGGTTTTTCCCATAAGGGAATCTCTACAAGCAAGCTTCTCAGCCAAATTGCTTCTTCACTAGCTGTTGCTAGTGCTATCATCTCAACATCCATAGTGAATTGAGGCAGAATAGTCTGTTTCTTTGACTTCCAAGATACAGCCCCACCAGCTATGCTAAATATATAGTCACTGGTTGCTTTGGAATCATGTGAAAGAGTGTTCCAATCAGCATTACTGAATCCTTCTAGGACAGCTGGAAACCTTCGGTAATGTAATCCAAGGTTCATTGTTTTCTTATGGTATCTTATTACCCTTTAAATAGCATGCCAATGCTCCATACTTGGTCTAATGGTACACCTGCATAATAATCCCACAACATAGGAAATGTCGGGTCTAGTGCAATCAGTGACATACCGAAGGCTGCCAATGATGCTAGCATATTCAGCTTGTCTTACACCTTCACCAGTGTTCTTAAACAGTTTTACACTTGGATCATATGGTGTGCTAGCAGGTTTACAGTCAAAGTATTCATATTTCTTTAGGATCTTTTCCACATAGTGAGATTGATCCAAAGAAATTCCTTCTTTTGACCTAGTAATTTTTATACCAAGGATTACACTTGCCTCTCCAAGGTCTTTCATATCAAAGTTGTTACACAACAATGATTTCACATTATTCACAACATGAATGTTGGAACCAAATATGA
>NC_032013.1:16554782-16565834 GCF_001865875.1 Lupinus angustifolius | reverse complement strand
TTTGGAATCATCTGAAAGAGTGTTCCAATCAGCATCATTGAATCCTTCTAGGACAGCTGGAAACCTTCGGTAATGTAATCCAAGGTTCATTGTTTTCTTATGGTATCTTATTACCCTTTAAATAGCATGCCAATGCTCCATACTTGGTCTAATGGTACACCTGCATAATAATCCCACAACATAGGAAATGTCGGGTCTAGTGCAATCAGTGACATACCGAAGGCTGCCAATGATGCTAGCATATTCAGCTTGTCTTACACCTTCACCAATGTTCTTAAAAAGTTTTACACTTGGATCATATGGTGTGCTAGCAGGTTTACAGTCAAAGTATTTATATTTCTTTAGGATCTTTTCCACATAGTGAGATTGATCCAGAGAAATTCCTTCTTTTGACCTAGTAATTTTTATACGAAGAATTACATTGGCCTCTCCAAGGTCTTTCATATCAAAGTTGTTACACAACAATGATTTTACATTATTCACAACATGAATGTTGGAACCAAATATGAGTAGATCGTCTACATAGACACATATGATAGTGTAAATGTCATTTTCTGATTTGTAATAAATGCATTTGTCACTTTCATTCACCTTAAACTAATTCAAGACCATTAAGTCGTTAAAATTTTCGTGCCACTATTTAGGTGCTTGCTTAAGACCATACAACGACTTATCTAACTTGCAGACCTTATTTTCTTGCCCATGTATTACAAAAGCTTCAAGTTGTTCCATATAGATTTCTTCTTCCAAATCACCATTTAAAAAGGGAGTCTTAACATCCATTTGATGTACTAATAAATTATGTTCGCAACGATCTATAATGCCCCGAAAATTACTCCACAAAAAATCTTGCTCAAAAATGGGTATTTTGTTTTTAATAATGATGCCATATAAAATTTATTTCCTTATATTCGTTTCATTTTTGGAACATCACTTTAAGTAACATACAATGCAGAAAATTAAAAACACCATTACCTAAAGGTAATCAAAATATAACTGAATATAACTTTCAATCATACTTCATTAGAATATCATGAAATGTTGGTACGTACAAGGTGGAATCCTAATCGTCGCCCAAATAAAACTACTCACAAAATAAATACCCTACACAGGTACCCTAATCAAAAAGCAAAATAGAAATGGAAACAGCTCCTAACGACTTGCCCCAGCGTCTGCGGGTGTGCTGGAACACTCGCTTGGATCCTCCTCTATTTCCGAGTCGGAGGAGAGGTTGACAACTTCAATGGAGTCCTCAATGTTAATCAACTCCACGAAGTCATCCTCTTCAGCTGCTGGCTCATCTTCCTCCCTCGACATCTTCTCCTCTAGAACATAGGTCAAATGCTGCGAGGCTGTCACCACTCTTCCATCCGCCTGGAGGTTTGGTTTCGTCCGACGGGCTGCTCTCCTCCATACTGGGGAACTCATTGCATCATCCCAAGTCTGTCGCCTCCTGAAAGGCCTTGCAACATTTGGCCCATGAGGGATCACAGACTGGGTCGACGACACAGCGGATGCCGGTCTACGAGGTGGCAGAGTAAAGGAAGCTTCCAACTCCTCATGATGGTAGAGAAAGCGCATGAAAGATCCATCACACACCATCTCTATGACCATCACTACTCCATGCCCCCTCCTGGGACATTGAAAAGCAGTAACTCCGAATCTTGACCGAGCGATCGATCTGAACAAAACGCAAATTGAAGGCAAATAGAAAGAAGAGGGAGTAAAACATATAATGAATATTACTCATTGATGGCGTGGAATTACACGGAATATCATATCCAGACAGACACGCATAATAAACACAATATATACATCACATATAAAAATGCACAATTATGAATGATGTTATAATCTCAGATTATGAGGATCAAAGTCCACAATCTCAATGTATAAATGTGATAAGTGCCAAACATACCTAAATTTCATACACTTTTATGGCACTTATCTTAAGCCTAATTGGAAAAAACCAACTTAAAACAATACTTTCTGTATAAGATATCACAATCTTGTATATTTGTATGTGTATTTTCTTTTATGTATTTTGTAGGATTTAAGATGAAGAAAAGAAGAAAAACAAGACTCATGGTCAACAAGCCAAAAAAGTCAAGAAAATCAAGGTGCTCAACTAGGAAGCTCAGCATGGACCAAGCCCCGCTGAGCTGACCTGGACACTAGCTTGACTTGGACCAAGCTGCTCAAGCAAACAGCTGAGCAGACCTGCTTGGCCGCTCAGCCTAGGACTAGCCTAGTTTTGGCACGGTCAGATCTCTAATTGACACGGTCAGACACAAGCTTGGCACATGCCCAAGCTGCTGAACAAGCAGCTTAGTGGTCCAACCAGGCAGCTTAGCAGAGAACCAAACTCCTGACCAGATCAGCAAGCACCAGGCCACGTCCCAGTCAGCACGGTCAAAGCTGCTGAACAAGCAGCTTAGCTGTGAAACAGATGCGCTGAGCGGTGTGCACCAGACTTGACTTAACCAACAAGCAAAAACATGAAGTCACCCATGACCTCATCTCAAGTCGCCTACAATAGGCTTTTCAGAAGTAGCTCACAATAGCCGGTTTCATAGCCCACAACTAGCTTAGATGAGTCAAGCACAAGGAGGTGACTAAGCTACTTGATCAAGGGACCAAACCCATGCTGAAGGGTTTGATCAGCTGCTTAGCGGTCCAGCCAAGTAGCTCAGCGGTCCAAAAAGGAAGTCTATAAATAGAGACCAATTCATTCGAGCAAAGGAGGCCAACAACACTTGAAATTAACAAGTCTCTCACTAGAAATCCTTTCTGAAGTTCTCTCTTCATTTCTTAGTGTTTCTAGAGCTTTATTTTCAAGTAAGTTTGTAGTTTTAGTTTAGAATTCAAGAGTTTTTAGTTTATAATTCAAGAGGAGAAAGGAGAAGGCAAATGAGATGCGAAAATCCATTTTGTAATCTCATTAGCAACTTACAGCATCCAATCCTTGGATGGATGGCTCATGCTCCTAACATTTTCTTTTGAATAAGGTTGTGTAATTTCTACATCTTCTTATATTCTAAAAGTTTAAATTTTAATCATACAAGTTAGTACTTTGGTTAAATTTATTTGTTTGAGAAGTACTTAATGCTCTTTTTAGATTGATTACCTACAAAGTTATTTCAAGTCAATAAAATTACTTGTCTCAAACACTTAACAAATAAACTAAGAAGAGTTATACTACTTAATTTATTTGCCAAATTAAGCATACTTTTCTTACGATCTTATATTTATTACTACTTCAATATTAGAGTCGCCAATGACTAGGGTGTGACAATCTAGTCTCTTTATGGACGTAATATTGTTTAGTAATAAATATAAGTGATTATCATTCTAACATTTTAGGACATACACTAAAAGGAGGATTTTAAAACTTGGTTTTGGAGTTAATCAAAGTAAAACATAAGAACTTGTCTAAGTAGTTCAAACTCATAAGAAGTTAAGAAATATTTTCCTTATTCAAAATGATCTTGTCTCCTCAAGAATTTGTGAATACTTAGTTTATTTTTCTTGTTAATTTATTTATGTGCAAATCAAACCGAAAAACCAACAAAATATGTATAACCCATTATTTGTGCATTGATATATTCATATGATTCATTTTATTAGGCAATTCCTTGTGGTTCGACATAACTCTATACTATACTACAATTGAATCTTGAAAGAGGTGTAAATTGTAAAATAGTAAACAATCAATAAATTTATTTGTTGAAAATACCTTCTGATATACAAAAGTGATAAAACTAACTTACTAACTTTTATTTATTTTTATTTACTTTCTTCATTTTATTTATTATTTAATACCAACCTTCCTTAAGGAAGAAGTTTGGTTTATTAAATAAAATGAACCCGAATGGGAGTAAATAAATAAAGGTCACTTAAATTTAGTATTCTTTTGTTCTTTATTTATTTATTTGTATCTAACAACTAACTATTCATCACTTTTATTTATTAGAATATCATTAAACCGGTGTTGGAATTTATTCTACAAAACCGAGATGATATTCAAAGGTACTTAATAATTAGGTAATAGGTAATTGCGTCAATACCATTGTACCGGCGTTAGAATTTATTCTAACAAAGCCGAGATGAGGCAAAGAAGGAATGACATATTTACATGATTATTAAAGAAGTAAGTTGTAATTGGAATATTCTTGAAACCATTATATCGCCATTGGAATTTATTTCAACAAAGCTGAGATGACGAACAAAAAATAAAATCGAGTTCTCTTACTTAATCAAATAAAAAGAACACATTGAAAATGAGAGAAATAAACCTCTCAACAGATCGACACCTTTCTAAGGGACTATCTGTTGGGATGGGAAACAACTCCTCTCACCAAATTATCTTTCAACAAATTGGCATTGCTGCCGGGGAATTGCTTCAATAATAAAACATTTCATATTTATATGTCGTTAATCAAATAATTGTGCATCAAATTATTCTTGCTTTTGTACAAATTAATTTAATTTATACAAAGATGTAAATTATGATTTCTTTACATACTAATCTCTTCTCTTTTGGAAATAGACAACACGATTCTTTTGGATCTCTAATTTTTAGACATGGACCAACATGTTGATCTGCAACAAGAAGTTGAGCAATTCATCAGAGAATTTCAATCTAGGCTCAATATGGTCCATCAAAAAATTCAAGGTCTTCCTGAACAAATAAAGCAAACCAGCAGAGCCAGTTCTTGGTGCAATAATTGTGCAAACAATCAAAATGTCTATGCTTTCCAATCAACTCCCACTTATCATGACGAATTGGAGAAAATTCTTGACCAATTCATGCAAACCACTATCAACCATCAACAAAACACCTATGATGCTCTCACAAAAATAGAAGAACAAATCAACAACTTGACAAAAACTTACCTGGTCAAGTCATAATTTTGTGAAAGTGTTACAACTCGAAGTGGAAAGATAGTTGGTGGAGTTGAAAAACAAAACGAAAGATTAGATGAAAAAAATAAAAAAGAAGAAAAAGAAAGAAAAGAAGAAAAAGAAAACAAAAAGAAAAGCAAAACGAGACTAGTGAGGTAAGAAAAGAAGAAAAGCCAAACTCACTAGTACAGAAACAAATACCTTACCCAATAGCTCCATTAAAAGCCAAAAAAGCAGAACAATTCGCAAGATTCATGGAAATATTCAAAACTTTGCAAATCAACATCCCTTTTGCTGAGGCCTTGGAGCAAATTCCAATTTACTCCAAGTTCATGAAAGAACTGCTATCCAAAAAGCGGAGTTATCAAGAAAAAGAAGTTGTTTCACTCAATACCACTTGTAGTGCGATTCTTCAAACAAACATTCCTCACAAACCTAAAGATCCAGGCAGTGTGACCATTCCAGTTACTATTGGAAATGTATCCATAGGAAAAGCTCTTGTTGATCTTGGAGCCAGCGTAAGCTTGATGCCACTGTCCATGATGAAAATAATTGGAGGAATTCAATTAAAGCCTACAAGGATGTCCTTGCAACTAGTAGATAGATCCATAAAATATCCTGAAGGAGTTGTAGAGGATGTTCTGGTCAAAGTGGACAAATTCTTGATCCTCGGAGATACAAGAAAATAGAGTGGAGGAAGAAATCATCAGACATTTTTTTGATGAATTATTTCTCCACCAAAATCCAAATGGACCAGCCGAAAAAGAATCAGAACTGGAACTAAAGGACTTACCGTACCATTTGAAATATGTTTTCTTAAATGGGGAAGCCAACAATCCAGTTATCATTAATAATGAGTTGTCCAAATTGGAAGAGGAAAAACTTATACAAGTCTTGAAAAAGCATAAAGCAGCACTGGAATGGACCTTAAAAGATCTCAAAGGCATCAGTCCATCATATTGCAAGCATAAAATCATGATGGAAGATGATTACAAACCATGTGCTAAACCATAAAGAAGACTTAATCCGACAATGAAGGAAGTAGTAAGGAAAGAGATTGTAAAAATGTTAGAGGCTGACATGATTTACCCCATTTCAGATAGCAAATGGGTAAGTCCAGTCCAAGTGGTTCTGAAAAAAGGAGGGATGACGGTAATCCGAAATGAAAACAATGAACTCATTCCGACCAGAGCTGTTACTGGTTGGAGAGTTTGCATTGATTACCGCAAACTTAACACCGCCACAAGAAAATACCATTTTCCTCTACCCTTCATGGATCAAATGTTGGAAAAATTAGCCGGAAAATCCTTCTACTATTTCCTGGATGGTTATTCCGGATACAATCAACTTGTTGTGGATCCATTGGACCAAGAAAAGACAGCATTTACATGTCCATTTGGTGTTTATGCATATAGAAAAATGCCCTTTGGACTATGTAATGCTCCTGCAACTTTTCAAAAATGCATGTTGGCTATCTTCGCTGATTTGGTGGAGAAATGCATCAAGGTCTTAATGGACGATTTTTTTGTATTCAGAGACTCTTCCGAAGCCTGCTTAACAAATTTGGAGACAATTTTGGCAAGAGGCGAGCAGACTAATTTGGTTCTGATTTGGGAAAAATGTCATTTCATGGTCACTGAAGGAGTTGTACTTGGGCACAAAATTTCAGCTAAAGGATTAGAAGTTAATAAAGCTAAGATAGAAGTGATCGAGAAGTTGCCTCCTCCAACAAATGTTAAAGAAATCAGAAGCTTTCTCGGATATGCTGGGTTCTATCGTAGATTTATCAAGGACTTCTCCAAAATAGCTAAGCCCTTATGCAACTTACTCTTAAAAGATTTTGTCTTTAATTTTGATAATTCCTGTTTAGATGCATTTAAACAATTAAAATTATGCTTGGTAAATGCTCCTGTCATTACTGCACCAAAATGGAAATCCCCATTTGAACTAATATGTGATGCAAGTGATTATGCAGTTGGTACAGTTCTAGGACAGAGAATGGAACGTGTTTTTCATGCAATACACTATGCTAGCAAAGTTCTAAATGAAGCACAAATTAATTATGCTACAACTGAAAAAGAACTGCAATAGTATTTGCATTGGAAAAATTTAGAAGCTATTTGATTGGGGCAAAAACAATTGTTTATATTGATCATGCCGCAATCAAATATCTTCTAAAGAAACCCGATTCCAAGCCATGATTAATTAGATGAGTGTTGCTTTTGCAGGAATTTGATTTAGAAATTCGTGACAAAAGTGGTAAAGAAAATCAAGTGGCAGATCATTTGTCAAGATTGGTTAATACAGAAGTCGCGTTAAGAGAACAAGAAATAAGAGAAATATTGCCTGATGAAAAGCTATTTCAACTTCAGACAAGACCATGGTTTGCTGATATAGCAAATTATAAAGCTCAGGTATAATTCCTAAACAATTTAATTATCAAGAAAAGAAAAATTTTCTCAAAAAAATGAATCAATACGTTTGGGATGAACCATACTTATTTAAAGAAGGAACCGATAATATTATTAGACGATATGTTGATGAAAATGAGGCCCATAAAATATTATGGCACAACCATAATTCGGCCTATGGGGGATATTACAATGGGAACAGAACCACGGCAAAAGTAATCCAATCTGGATTCTTTTGGCCAACTATTTATAAAGATGCCCATTTGTATGTCCAAAAGTGTGATGCATGCCAAAGGTCTGGGGGACTTGGGAAACAAAGTGAAATGCCTTTACAAAATATTACAGAAATATAAATTTTTTATTGTTGGGGCATTGACTTTATGGGACCTTTCCCATCATCATTTTCAAATGAATATATATCTTGGTGGCTGTTGACTATGTTTCACGCTGGGTGAAAGCATTAGCAACACCCAAAGCCGATGCAAAAACTATGATAAATTTTTTGAAAAAGAATATTTTTACTCGTTTCGGCACACCAAGAGTATTGATTAGTGATGGGGATCTCATTTTATAAATTCCCAATTGAAAAGAACCCTGGAATTTTATAATGTTAAAACAAGGTAGCATCACCTTATCACCCACAAACCAATGGCCAAGCAGAAGTATCAAACAGAGAATTAAAAAGAATTTTGGAAAAAACAGTCTCTACTTCAAGAAAAGATTGGTCAAAAAAACTGGATGATACTCTCTAGGCCTATAGAATTGCATTTCAATGACCAATAGGCAAAACTCCATATCAACTTGTTTATGGCAAAGTTTGTCATCTACCAGTGGAATTGGAGCATAAAGCTCAAATTTCTAAACTTTGATTTAAAGGATGCAGAGATTAAAAAACAGGATCAACTACATCAATTGAAGAAATGCAGTTCCAAGCATATGAATCCTCAAGACTGTATAAGGAGAAAACAAAAAAGTACCATGACTCCAGAATTAAAAAGAAAATTTCTATCAAGGGAAAAAGGTACTTCTATTGAACACAAGGCTCAAAATTATTCCAAGAAAATTCAAGACCAGATGGACAGGGCCATTTGTCATTAACGAAGTAAAAGAATATGGAGCAGTTGAGTTAAAAGAACCCAAGACAAAAGCAACTTGGGTGGTAAACAGACAGAGGTTAAAACCTTATTTGGGTGATGAATCAGACTCCATCATCGATGATCAATCAGCATAATCTCGTCCAAAATCTGACGTCAAGCTATTGACGTTAAAAGAGCACTAACTGGAAGGCAATCTAGTATGTGGTAAAAATTTATTTCTTTCATCATGTATTTTTTTATGTTAATTTTATATTTTAGAAAAAATTAAACAAAATTTGTAAATCACATCAAGTAAATCCCAAAAATTTTTAAGGCTTGAGGACAAGCCTTCATTTAAAAAGGGGGGACAAGACAAACTTAATGTAATTTAAAAAATAAAAAATAAAAGGAAAAAAAAGAAAAAAAAATTCTTGACTAAGATTGTATAAATATGTAAAAAGTAAATTTGTTTGTTCAAAAAACATTTGAAAACCGAAAACAAAATGGCTGAAACAAATTATTTTTTTTGAAGAATGATCACATGATTAGGAAATGTTAAGCATACTTTAAATTAAGTTTTGATTGAGCAAAATGAGATATATGCTCAATTTTTGTGAAACAAGTCACATAATGTCATAACTTGAATTTTTTTGCAAATTGACAAATCAATTTTATGTAACAAGATCTTTGCAAACATTTTTTTTATTAAAAAGTGTGAATGCAAACCAAGTGAGGGAGTGGGCCAAACACATGAGTGAGGATCAACATTTGATTTGTCTAATTAAACTTGTTTAAATCTTTAAATCTCTTAATTGCATAAAAATGATAAGAAATGATCAAGCCATGTTCTTGGATTAGTTGAATCAAAAGGCCAAAAAGTCCAAACCAAGTTAGGAACATTCTTTGTAAGCCCCTTTGAGCCAAAAAAAATGAAATAAATTTTTTTTGAAACTATCCGATAAAACCAAATTAAAAAAAATGTTGTAAGAGAGCATCAAAATTTTAAAAATAGTAGTTTGAAAGAATCAAGTTTGGGGGAAGATTTGTGGACTTTGCTTCTTAAAATAGAAAGAAAAACTCAATCTTCAAAAAGGAAATGAAAAAGGGAAACAAAAAGAGATTGAGAAAATAGAAGCCAAGGTTCAAAAAAGTAAAAGAGGTTAGGAGAAATAATGGGAAAAAAAGAAGAGTAAAGTATTTCATTGTAAAATTTTCAAAAAAATTAAAAATGCTCTCTTTTTAAACTTAGCCTTGAAAATCTAGAAAAACCATTATCCAAACCAAGCCTCATTACAACCAAAATGAAGACCTTAGTGATCTTTGATTAATTATGCAATTTAAGAGAATAGGTGAGATGAAAAACAAGTTCAAATTACTACAAACAAATGCTTGAAAAATTGAGTGAAACACTTACCCTCCAAAAGTTCCAACTTTGAGCTTGTGTTCAAAGAAACACTTTTTGGTTAAAAAAAATATTTGCTTAAGTAAATTGTTACACATTTTTTATAAGCAAAATCATTGACTTCTTGTTTGAAGCTTATGTGTCAAAATTCAAAAACCATGAAGAATCTCATTCAAATCTATTTTGACATGCTTATACATTTCAATTCATGTTGATCATCATTATTATTTTTAGCCAATTTAATTTTCGGATAATTCTCACCTTTTGTTTGAGGACAAACAAAGTTTTAAGTTGGGGGAGTTTGATGATAAGTGCCAAACATACCTAAATTTCATACACTTTTATGGCACTTATCTTAAGCACAATTGGAAAAAACCAACTTAAAACAACACTTTTTGTATAAGATATCACAATCTTGTATATTTGTATGTGTATTTTCTTTTATGTATTTTGTAGGATTTAGGATGAAGAAAAGAAGAAAAAAAAGACTCATGGTCAAGAAGCCAAAAAAGTCAAGAAAATCAAGGTGCTCAACCAGGCAGCTAAGCATGGACCAAGCTCCTCAAGAAAGTAGCGGAGCAGACCTGCTTGGCCGCTCAGCCTAGGACCAGCCTAAGTCTGGCACGGTCAGATCTCTAATTGACACGGTCAGACACAAGCTTGGCACATGCCCAAGTTGCTGAACAAGCAACGTAGCGGTCCAACCAGGCAGCTTAGCGGAGAAACAAACTCCTGACCAGATCAGCAAGCACCAGGCCACGTCCCATTCAACACGTTCAAAGGTGTTGAACAAGCAGCTTAGCGGTTAAGTAGGTGCGCTAAGAGGTGTGCACCAGACTTGACTTAACCAACAAGCAAAAACATGAAGTCACCAATGACCTCACCTCAAGTAATCCACCATAGGCTTTTCAGAAGTAGCTCACAATAGCTGGTTTCATAGCCCACAACTAGCTTTGATGAGTCAAGCACAAGGAGGTGACTAACCTACTTGATAAAGGGACCAAACCCATACTGAAGGGTTTGGTCAGCTGCTTAGTGGTCCAGCCAAGCAGCTCAGCGGTCCAAAAAGGAAGTCTATAAATAGAGACCAATTCATTCTAGCAAAAAAGGACAACAACACTTGAAATTAACAAGTCTCTCACTATAAATCCTTTATGAAGTTCTCTCTTCATTTCTTAGTGTTTTTAGAGCTTTATTTTCAAGTAAGTTTGTAGTTTTAGTTTAGAATTCAAGAGGAGAAAAGGAGAAGGCAAATGAG
>NC_032013.1:16550455-16554682 GCF_001865875.1 Lupinus angustifolius | reverse complement strand
TCAAAAGCATCCAATCCTTGGATGGATGGCTCATGCTCCTAACATTTTCTTTTGAATAAGGTTGTGTAATTTCTACATCTTCTTATATTCTAAAAGTTTGAATTTTAATCATTCACGTTGGTACTTTGGTTAATTTTATTTGTTTGGGAAGTACTTAATGCTCTTTTTAGATTGATCACCTAAAAAATGATTTCACGTCAATAAATTACTTGTCTCAAACACTGAACAAATAAACTAAGAAGTAGTTGTACTGCTTAATTTATTTGCCAAATTAACCATACTTTTGTTAAGAGCTTATATTCATTACTAATTTAATATTAGAGTCGCCAATGACTAGGGTGTGACAACCTAGTCTCTTTATGGACGTAATATTGTTTATTAATAAATGTAAGTGATTATCATTCTACCATTTTAGGACATACACTAAAAGGAGGATTTAAGACCTTGGTGTTTAGGGTTAATCAAAGTAAAACATCAGAACTTGTCTAAGTAGTTCAAACTCATAAGAAGTTGAGAAATATTTTCCTTATTCAAATTGATCTTGTCTCCTCAAGAATTTGTGAATACTTAGTTTATTTTTCTTGTTAATTTATTTATGTGCAAATCAAACCGAAAAACCAACAAAATATGTTTAACCCATTATTTGTGCATTGACATATTCATATGATTCATTTTATTAGGCAATTCCTTGTGGTTCGACATAATCCTGTACTATACTACAATTGAATCTTGAAAGAGGTGTAAATTGTAAAATAGTCAAGTGTTATCAATAAATTTATTTGTTGAAAACACCTTTTCATATACAAAAGTGATGAAACTAACTTACTAATAATTATGTAATAGGTAATTGCTTCAATACCATTGTACCGGCGTTAGAATTTATTCTAACAAAGCTGAGATGGGGTAAAGAAGGAATGACATATTTACATGATTATTAAAGAAGTGAGTTGTAACTAGAATATTCTTGAAACCATTATACCGGCATTGAAATTTATTTCAAAAAAGCCGAGATGGCGAACAAAGAATAAAACCGAGTTCTCTTACTTAATCAAATAAAAAGAACACGCCGAAAATGAGAGAAGTAAACCTCTCAACAAATCGGCACCTTGCTAAGGGACAATCTATTGAGATGGGAAATAACTCCTCTCACTAAATTATCTTTCAACAAAATGTTATGCGTGTTTCATCCATCCTTTCACCAATATCCTCCCAATATACTATTCGGAAATAACCAAGAGTACATGTCCCATAACAAGCCGATTTGAACGTACCAAAATTATTCCTCACAAGGATATATGATCGATCTATTCCGAAGAACTATACATTTCAGGACGATGTCGTATCAAACACTTTCTGGGCATCCCTCTCATTGATCCTGATTGCAAAGAGTGGTTGTCAGAGATCGTATAGTTTGCATTGTGAGAACTGCCCGATCCAACAGAATACCTCATCTAGGAATACAAGGGACTCATCTCGCCTAGACTCACCCTCAAGACTTTACTGATGAACCACCAGCATCGTCGTCCCTCTCAAACCGATATACAACATATACTTTTATGCAAGATTAACAAGAACATAGCAAGGAACAAGCATGCAAAATATTAGCTTCAAACTCGCATTAAAACATCTTGAAATATAAAAGAGAAAGGGATAGAAAAGATTGCGCAGGGATTTTATCCCAGTTCGTTTTGCTGTTCCACTGCAAAACTACATCCACTCCTCCCCTCTGATTTGGGAGATTTTCCTTCTTCACTATAGAACACAATGTACGTTACATATACGCTTCCAAATACAAGACTCAAACACTCCTTTCTTGGAACCCAAGAACTTCGTGACCCTTGGTTTCACCTTTCCCAAAACCGCCTCCAAGAAAACCTTTCTTACGCGATTCGGCCCCAGCCAAGGTATCGCTCTTTATCCCAAGACCTCCAAGTCTTTGTGTGAAGAACACCTTACCTAACCGCAACCAGGATATTCCCAATCCTTAAATAACAATGCTTTGAGTTATGAATGAGTACTTAATACTCGGATATTACAATAAAGATCAAAGCCGAAATTAAAACCTAAGCAAGAACTCACAAGACATCCTAGTCTAATAAGAATGTTCATGCATGAGGTTTATGAAAATATGCAATAAAAAAGATCTATCTCTTTTTCTTTCAAGAAAACACAAGAATGATGCAAGAAAACTCTTTAAAGAATCATGCAATATGAATATGAATATGAAAACTAAAGCCTTTGCATGATCTAATATTTTTCCTAATTCAACACTCTCTAATAGATTCTAACAAAGATGATCTATCTATTTTCACTTGTATTTTTCTCTCGTAGCCGTTTTTGCAATTAGCCAGTAATTATACAAAACATATTTTGTGTCTAAAAACTGTTTTTCAGTTATGCAGTTGAAAACAGTAGAAAACACTCACGTTGATCGATTAAGCCACGGGGTTAATCGATTAACCAGTGTATTTTTAATACATGATTAAATGGTAAACTACTTATATGATATATGCTCATGCAATACATGATTTCCAAAATATAATACCTTTAATGCACAAAATCAATGTATAAAATGCATGAACCTAATTATCATAAACTTCTAGATGATGGCTCATTTAAGTGGATTAATTTCTTTATTAAGTCTTGTGAGACTCACACCTAGGTTTATCTAACTTAGAGTCAATATATATGGCAAGCATCTTAGACTTCTAAAAAGATAAGAAATAATTATAACATAAGTCTAATAAGATGCCACTTGAGCCCTCAAAATGTTGATTGTTGAGTCATCTTCAAGCTTTAATGAATTCCTTGTCTTCATCAAAACATAGGCAAACCATTGTTAATGCAATCCTTGACGCTTTGCACTCTCAATATCCCTCTTTTTAATGATGACAAACACCACATCAAATAATACGTTACATTTGATGAATTAGCTTGATGATGTTGTACATTTAGATAATTGAAGCGCTTTGATCTCCCCCTTAGGTAAGCAATGATTAATAAACCTGCAAATAACATCAAACACAACAAACAACCTTTCTCCACCGTTTGACATTATAAAAAAGATACGAATATTCAATTCTAGTCAAAAGTAAGAAGAGATATAGCAATTTATTTTGAAAAACTGTAATTATTAGCATAAGCAATAACGAGTTTGAGAAGCTTAAGCACATGCATTGATTTCTGAATCTATTGACAGATTTTGCATGACATATCCATTATGTAAACAGTTTAGACATGGAATGATTAAACATATATGTATGCCACTTGTTAGATGCCATTATCACCACTTATTAGCACTTGTTAGGCAATTTTCATTTTAAAGCATATTTCAATCATTCAATTATAATACACAATTAAGACATGTTCAAGATTCACGCAAAAACAAATTCTACTTAACATAATTAGCGAGGTTCAACATAGTTACAAAAATACTAAAAGATGGTACAACCATAACCATGAGATGTACTTGACTCAAAAATATAGATGTAAGCCACAAAACAACAAGAATTAAATTTCAAAAACAATTTTGAGCCCAGGTAATCGATTATCACAAAATTTAATCGATTAAGATGATTTATTTCAAAAACATTTAGCTAATGGAACTCATTTAATCGATGATGTTGAGGGTTAATCGATTAATGACAGAAAGTTGACAGTTTTAACCACAATTTTGAGCTTACTAAGAAGTAATTTTTTAACCTTGTTAATGTAATTACCTTACTTACGCTTTGGTGATAGGTCAAGATTACCACTTGTTTGATGAAAAGTTTGATAATATGATCAAAGTTGGATATTTGACATTCAAAGTGCGTAGCTCCCCCTTTCATCGTTCTTCCCTTTATCTTCTCCCCCTTTATTACTTAGAGAAATACTCTTGGTAAGTAGCATAATACAAAAGCTCATTTAACACCCTTTCTCAATAACTTTTCTTCTTAATAGCCTTGATCTACTCACCAACCTTGTGCCTAGAACATCTTTTGTTGATTTATCCCTTGATGCTCAAATGTCCTTTGGCACACCTGCAAACAAAATTTACTTGTCTCTTTCCGCTACCCAAGTTATTTTGGGTCCCTTCTTGTTAGTAACTAAGGGATATTGCCCCTTCTTTATCCAAACATAGTTGCCACTTGGCACACCAAATTTTCTAATAAAGCATGTAGTGCATGTGTGACCATGTGTGCCACAATAGAAACAAGTAGGCATGTTATTATTTGACTTTTTATG
>NC_032013.1:16547621-16550355 GCF_001865875.1 Lupinus angustifolius | reverse complement strand
ATGTATGCTTCTTTTGACTTGGACATTTGAGAGTTGCTCTTCTTGTTATCGAATTTCTTGGGGTGGCTCGGGCATTGATGCTTCATGTGGCCCGATTTTCCAAACTCATAGCAAGTGAAGCCTTATTTAGGAATCTTGCTTTTCTTGGTTGAGTTCTTGCCTTCTTTCATTAGATTCTTGATCCTTCCTTTCTTCTTAAGATACTTCTTGAATTTTTCAAATAGGAGAGTCAAGTCTTCATCAGAATCTGAACTAGAATCCTCACTTTCTTGATCTTCTTGAAATCTTGTAGCCTTGAGTGTGATTCTGTTCTTGTCTGACTCTTCATTCATTGTCAAGCACCCTAACTCCATTTCATGTTCTTGGAGTTTCCCAAATAGAGTAGCTAATGGCATGTTGTCTAAGTTCTTTGACTCCATTATCACAGTTGCCTTTGGTTCCCGTTTTTGCATATTACATATAGATTCATTAGGAAGCATGCAAAATAACTCATACTCATGCGTAAGCGCATTTAGTCTAGCGCGCTTAACTTCACTTGTGCCTTCGTGGGTCACTTGCAAAGTATCCCACATTTCTTTTGTATTAAGGCACTACGAGACTCTAAAGAATTTGTGATAAGATAAGGCCTAAGTAATAATGTTCTTGGCCTTAAGGTCATGTTGGACCTTTCTTTTCTCAATATCCGTCCACAAGCCTTTAGGCTTTTCTTTAGACTCGCCTTCCACCATATGAAGTGGAATGTATGGACCATTGATAACGGAATCCCAAATGTCTGTGTCTATTGCCTCGATATAGATTCTCATGCGAACCTTCCAATAGGCATAACCTTCGCTACTAAATACGGGAGGGCAGTTAATGGATGTGCCATCACCGCCAAATGGGTTATTAGAGCCCATATGTAGTCCCTCTCGGATCATGTGGATGCGGTTGAGCTAGCACGTCGTACTAGCTCTGATACCACTTGTTAGGTATCAGTGGCAGAATACACCTAGAAGGAGGGGGGGTTGAATAGGTGTGGCGGAGCTCAAGTTCCACTTTTTGGGTTTTTACGCACTTGCTGAAAAATGCCCAGTTCATCGATTAAGCACTTTTCATAATCGAATTAACCAGTAACAGAACCAGAATGATCAGAACATCAACTTGCATAGTTATTAACCAACTCACAAACATATATACAACATATACTTTTATGCAAGATTAACAAGAACATAGCAAGGAACAAGCATGCAAAATATTAGCTCCAAACTCGCATTAAAACATCTTGAAATATAAAAGAGAAAACGATAGAAAAGATTGCGCATGGATTTTATCCTGGTTCATTATGCTGTCCACTGCAAAAATACATCCAGTCCTCCCCTCTGATCTAGGAGATTTTCCTTCTTCACTATAGAACACAATGTACGTTACATACACGCTTCCAAAAATAAGACTCAAACGCTCCTTTCTTGGAACCCAAAGAACTTCGTCACCCTTGGTTTGACCTTTCCCAAAACCGTCTCCAAGAAAACCTTTCTTACGCGTTTCGGCCCCAGCCAAGATATCGCTCTTTATCCCAAGACCTCCAAGTCTTTGTGTGAAGAACACCTTACCTAACCACAGCTAGGATTTTCCCAATCCTTAAATAACAATGCTTTGAGTTATGAATGAGTACATAATACTCGGATGTTACAATAAACATCAAAGTCGAAAACCTAAGCAAGAATTCACAAGACGTCCTAGTCTAATATGAATGTTATTGCATGAGGTTTCTGAAAATATGCAATCATAAACACACTATCTCTTTTTCTTTCAAGAAAACATAAGAATGATGCAAGAAAACTCTTTAAATAATCATGCAATATGAATATGAATATGAAAACTAAAGCCTTAACATGATCTAATTTTTCTCCAAATTCAACACTCTCTAATAGATTATAACAAAGATGATCTATCTCATTTCTCTTGTTTTTTCCTCTCTTAGCCGTTTCTGCAATTAGCCAGTATTTATACAAAACATATTTTGTGTCTAAAAACGGTTTCTCAGTTATGTAGTTGAAAACAGCAGAAAACACTCACGTTAATCGATTAAGCCACAAGGTTAATCGATTAACCAGTGTATTTTTAATACATGATTAAATGGTAAACTACTTATATGATATATGCTCATGCAATACATGATTTCAAAAATATAATACCTTTTATGCACAAAATCAATGTATAAAATGCATGAACCTAATTATCATATACTTCTAGATGATGTCTCGTTTTAGTGGATTAATTTCTTTATTAAGTCTTGTGAGACTCACACCTAGGTTTACCTAACTTAGACTCAATATCTATGGCAAGCATCTTAGACTTCTAAAAAGATTATAAAGAATTATAACTTAAGTCTAATAAGACGCCACTTGAGCCCTCGACATGTTGATTGTTGAGTCATCTTCAAGTTTTAATGAATTCGTTGTCTTCATCAAAATATAGGCAAAACATTGCTAATGCAATCCTTGTCGCTTTGCACTCTCCTCCCAGAGGAATGCTTCTTGTGGGACTCGATCTTACGTCAACACGTAAATAGAGGAATAACATCCCTACCACTAAGAACCATCGCTGAATCACCCTGGACGGCCACATGGCCAAGCCTCTTATGGTCAGACAACTTGTTGCGTGGTATCATGTAATCCTTTGTTTTGGGCATCGCCCTAATCACGACATCACAGTCGGAAACCTTGCCCTAAATAGGCGTGAGAACAAAGGTACT
>NC_032013.1:16547315-16547521 GCF_001865875.1 Lupinus angustifolius | reverse complement strand
TATTGCCTTTAACAAAGCAATTCCTTACTTTTATTATTTTCAAGAATTTCATATAGTTATTTACCTTTATAACTTTTTGATGGTAAACATGCCATTAGGCTCTCCTATATATGAGAGTTATCTTTCAGACGACTTAAAAAGAAGTCATGTCTGTATGGATCCCTCTTGCTCAAGCGAGAGCTGTCTTGCTCAAGCGAAGGCACATC
>NC_032013.1:16546833-16547215 GCF_001865875.1 Lupinus angustifolius | reverse complement strand
GTCTCGCTCAAGCGAGAAGAGCCTGAACATCATTTTAATTACTTTTCTCAAGGAAAATATTTCTCATTTATATCACATGTTTTTAAACCTTGAATTTAACAATTATCACATACATATCATTCTCATAATAATCATTCAAGCATTATAATTCAAGAGTAAATATGGTATTTGCATAGATAAACATAACATAAATCGGTATAAGAAATATTGTTGTACTTAATCCTAAGAAACATGAAATTGATTAAGTACAAGCTTTCTTAATACCCAAGGCAACTCCAAACTTGTGAGGGAGTTTGAAGGTCCGGATGTATATTCAGACACCACTGTGTCACGATGTTTTCTCCCTCACCTGAGTGTGTCGGGTCGCAAGGTTCTCTGTTTG
>NC_032013.1:16546174-16546733 GCF_001865875.1 Lupinus angustifolius | reverse complement strand
AAAACTTATACCGGAATTATGTCGTAATCCGTGGATATACATCAGGCTAGTTCCCAGGAAAGAGAGGTGGGTCGTAAAGACACCCTTAAATACCAAGTCTATCATTAGACAGAACCTTTCTAGACATGTATTCCCACTTCATTACATTTTTCTGATAGTTCATAAATCTTATTTTTTGCAAATAAAACATTTTTACTAAACCTAACCTTTTAAAATAACATCATTAAGCTAGACTTATCATTTTTAAAGTAAGTCAATTTAAACAAAATCAATACTTATTAAATCAATACTTTTTAAGTAAATCTTACCATTTTAAAGTAAGTTCACTTAACTAGATTCAACATTTTTAAATCATTTTACCATCTAAGTCAAGACTTTTAGGTAAATATCATTATTTCAAGTATACTACTAAAACAAATTTTCATGAATATCTTAACACCTCCTAATTTTTTAGGAAAAAACCTCAAGGGTTAGTAAGTGTTAATTTCATAGTCATGAAAATAAATCCTAAGGTAAGACTTTCTACTACTTTAATATCCAAAACTTCATAACACTTTAA
>NC_032013.1:16545614-16546074 GCF_001865875.1 Lupinus angustifolius | reverse complement strand
TAAAATATGCTAAACCATTTTTAAACATAATACTTTCTAAAAATGAAACATTTTCAACAACAACTCATCAACATCATAAACTTTCAAGAATAAAGTACAAACTTTTTCCTAAACACATTAAAAGTTCGTTTGATGTTAAAATCACCACCTTTAAACATATTCAAATATTAACAATACTTTCTAATATTTCCAAACAAATAACTCATCTAATCTTGACCAAAGATATAGTTTTTCCATCTAAGAACAAGGAAGAAATTTCAAGATTTACAAAGGTCAAAAACTACATAAAGGTTCACATGATTTTATTATCATCCCCTTTAGTTATGCTTTCATAAAATACTTAAAGAAAAAATATAAACTCTACTTTATGAACAACATAATAAAAGCTCATAACTTTCTATGAAGTATGAGAAGAAGATGAGGAAGATAAAATAAAAGACTACCTTAGTTTGTATAGGAA
>NC_032013.1:16542444-16545514 GCF_001865875.1 Lupinus angustifolius | reverse complement strand
GACTAGTATAGGTGATGTGTCTAATGGTGGTGGAGTGAGAGGATTTGTTGAGTGATTTAGGGGATTTTGTGTAAGAGGATATGTACTTTTGCTTGTTTAACAAGCAAGCTTCTTCAATGAAAGTGATGTGACCTTTTCGATGACACATTCTCGATTAAACCATTCCCGAGTATTGTCAGCTAATACCCGGTCGGATAATAAAAATCTCTTGATTTCGGTATACGGTTAGAACTTTGAAACACGGAATTCGGAGTGAAAAATAATTAGAAATGCGTTTATGGCCTCTACAGAATCCATTTCATCATTTATTGCCTTTTGCCACAAATCAGCATCCAAAGAAGTCAAAGCTTCTTGGAGTGTTGATGGATCCTCTTCCACCCCCACTATTCCTCAATTTAAAAGGGAATTTCATTTCATTGAAGTCAGCATCGTTAGACTCAATGATCACTTTTGCGTTAAGGTCATAAAACCTGTACGGTTTGTTGTTTACAACATACCCAATGAATACACATTCATAGGCTCTACTTGCAAGTTTAACTCTCTTGAGGTCTAGTATCCGGACATAAGCCAGACAACCCCAAGTTCTCAAATAAGACAATTTTGGTTGTCTATTCTTAATAATTTCATAAGGGAAAAATTTGTTTTAAGTCTTGGGGACTCTATTTAGCACATAACATACAGTTAATAAAATTTCACCCCACCAAGAGGGTGTTGCACCAGAACTTAACATAATAGCTATAACTAATTCAAATAAATTTCTATTCTTTCTTTCAGCTTTACCATTCATTTCAGGTGAATATGGTGTAGTTGTTTTATGAATAATTCCATTTAATTTATAAAAATCATTAAACATGTTAGAGTCATACTCAATGCCTCTATCACTTATGAGTTTCTTTATTTTCTTGTTGAGTTTATTTTCAATTTCAATTACATATAACTTAAACATTTCAAGTGCTTCACCTTTTATTTTTCATAAGATATACATAAGTAAAATCAGAACTATCATCAATAAAAGTGATAAAATAATGTTTACATTTCTAGTTAACGTTCCATCTAATTCACATATATCTGAAGGCTCAGATTCTCGCATAACTGATTTATGTGATTTTTTTGAAATTTTTGCTTGACTGCATGATTCACAAATTTTTTTGATAACTTTGGAATTAAACCTAAGCTACTCAAATTTGAAATTGCACGTTTATTAATATGACAAAGTCTAGAATGCCAAATATTAAAATCACACAACATGTAAACATAATCAGAAATTTTATTAATAGAAACATCAACATTTAATTTAAACATGCCATCAGTGGCGTACCCTTTCCCAAAAAATACCCCATTCTTAGTAAGAGTGTACAAGTCTGCTCCTACGGTCTGGGTGAAACCAGCCTTATTAAGAAGAAAACCAGAAACTAGATTCTTCCTCATATCTGGAGTGTGCATCACATCTTTAAGAATCAGACTCTCCCTAGATGTAAATTTCAGCTCCACATCACCAGTTCCAACAACAATAGTGATATGGGAGTTACGCTACAACACCTTGTTATCATCAACATCCATGTATGTTGTGAACATAGCACGGTCATAGCAGACATGGCGGGATGCGCTAGTATCTACCCACCACCCATCAGTTCCTCCAACCATAGCTACCTCAGATAATACAACCACAAATGGTTCATCAACCATGTTGGCATGTGGAGGACGATCCATAGGATTATTTCTGCACTTGCGTGCCATATGACCTGGCTTCCCACATTTGAAGCAGATGAACAGGTTGCCAAAGTCATTCTTAGCGGGTGGCTTAGCATGTTAGACCTTTTGGGGGTTCCAATTCTTGTTTTGACTAATGTTCCTAGCCTTATTCTCACTGCGGTTCTGATTCTTGAAGTTAGTGGCAGAAGGCTTCAGAACCACGCCTGAGAATTTCTTCTTAGTGCTATTGTTGGAGACAATCAACACCTCATCTTTCTGATCTTTCTTACGAGCCTCTTCTTCAATACGAAGACGAGTGATCACAGATTCCAAAGAGATTTCTTTGGTCTTATGCCTCATAAGGTTTTTGAAGTCCTTCCAGCTAGGAGGCAGCTTGTCAATTATGATAGCAACTTGAAATTGCTCATTTAAGGGTAGACCATTAGAAATGATCTCATGAGCAATTTTGTGAATCTCGTGGGACTGAGACTCTACTGATTTATCATCAGTCATTTGATACTTGAGGTAGCAGCTAACAACATATTTCTTAGGCTCAGCTTCCTCAGTATCATATTTTTTTCTCAAGTGCATACCAAATTAATTTGGCAGACTTGTATGGGCTGTAGTAATCATACAGATCATCAGACAACCCATTCAGAATGAAATTCTTACATAAGTAATCATTTTCATTCCAGAGAGCTATTTCAATAGCCAGATTATCCCTTTCCTCTTTTTCAGCCTCATCCGACACCACTGGGATGTCGGTTTTCAGAACGTGGGCGACCTTTCTCATAGTGAGGTAAAATTCCATCTTATGTTGCCAATGTTTGAAATTTGTTTCGTCAAACCGAAATGGCTTGTTCAGGTCATAGCTGTTCGGTCCAGTAATATTATCTACGCATGTCATTGCACTCAAAATGTCTTAAAATATTGTTATCGTAGCTTGCAAAAATTCTAAATGGCATGAAATAATATTTAATGGCTGAGTCACGACCATGTCGCTCTCTTTAAGACATTTTGTGGCACTGCCCAAAATGTGCAAGCAGACTATCAACCATGCTGTCCCCAAGATAAAGCAACCCAGATCTCTGTTATCGAATTCTTACTACATTGTAAGAAGTGATCTCGAATACACCCACCACAATATGGCTACCAGTGCCAATTCTCGAAATTACCCACAATATGGCTACCCGTGCCAATTCTCTTCCCACAATACTGACTACCAGTGTCAGTTCTCGAAATCCCACAATATGACTACCTGTGCCAATTCTTTACCCACAATACTGACTACCAGTGTTAGTTCTCGAAATCCCACTTTGGCTTCGTGTGCCACGGAAAGAAAGGGGGAGAAGGTTGCCGAAAGTGCATCGGCGGAATA
>NC_032013.1:16533675-16542436 GCF_001865875.1 Lupinus angustifolius | reverse complement strand
GAAAAGTTGAGAGGAAATGCCTTCAACTTGGTGCAAGTTATAATGAAGGGAGAAAGCCTCTATTTATAGCATGAGATTTTTTTCATGTTCCTCATTTCTCCAATGTGGGACTTGGGAGATATTTTTTTTATTTTCAAAACTCTTCTATGTGGGACTTGAGAGTTGTTTTTTCAAAACTCTTATATGTGGGACTTGAGTGTTTTTTATATTTCACACCCAAAAGTTCCCACTAATGATTTTCAACAAACCATGTCCCAACAATATATAGTGTATTTTAAGTGCGGCCATAGAGGTTCAAAGATAATGATATATGTAGGTTCACTTTTTGAATAATTTCCCTCCGAAAATCTTGTGGTCACCCTACTCCCTTTACGCCTTCTCCTACCCTTACCTCTTGTGGTCTCCAACCCCCTTGTTTTACTTCCAGTTATTTCACCATCAATTATATTGAGATTATTTATTTTTAATTAGATACTTACAATGATCATATTTTTAGAATAACTAATGGAAATATTTTCATAAACAAATTTACCTCCAAATAAGTCGTCTTTCTACTCAAGAAGTTAACGAATTTGAAAGTACAATATTGCATCCATATTTTAATAAAGGATTGTGGAATTTCATATGAAAAGGCTTCCCAATGATGTTTGTGTAAGGCAAAAGATTTCAGATTATCATCCATATAATAGAGATGAATTTATGAGATACTATTGAGAGAGTTTCCAAATTATTATCCAAGAGATATTACTGCAACCATGGAGAGAGTTTTTTGTATTATGCATATAAGAAATTGGATGAGAAATAATGACATATGAGATAAATAGTTGAATGATTCTTTAGTCTATTAATAATCCGAGATGCTGGCTAGGAGAAAGGGTCTGGATTGCACAACAAATAAGGAAAGGGTAACAGAGGCAGAGTGATAAAATGTGCATTTGTTGAGACTATATATAAAATCTGGAATATGAGAAACCTACATATTTTCCAAGGAAGACCTATTAATGTAGATATTGGCCAATCCATTGTAGATATCATATGTAATAGGGTTGGGATCAATGATAAAGTGAAACTTTATTGTAATTCTCTATACTCTAGATGAATCATGTTCTTAGTCTAGCCTTTTGGGATTTTTCCTGGATCTATTGATCGATTGTACTTACACTTTTTTCAATAAAATTATTCCTTGTTCCAAATAAATAAATAATTATATAATAAAAAAAGGTTATTTCACGTAATCTATTATAATATGTCAGCTTCTCATTCTTTTTTTCCTCCAAAATGGTTCCACCACCTTTATGTGTACAATCATACATTATATATTTCCTTTTCCTATTATAATAATATAATAACATTAATTTCATAATTGCATTTCTTAATAATTTCAAAACAAAAAACATGGCATTAGGTCCTTATCTAGGATGACTACACTATAAATTTCATATCTTTATTATAATATGTAATAATAATAAATCCATTATCGCATTTCTTAATAATTTCAAAACAAAAAAATATGGTATTGAGCATTAATCTGTGATGTCATCATTGGACACATGTCAGATGTTGGTGCAATTTTTTCCCTCCCAAATAGTTCCACACACTTACAATGCATTGACCCACACTGTATCAGCTTCTCATAAAAAATATTACGTTTTAAACTCCTTCCACATCATCAATTGTCATTTGTTACTTCCTCCTTAATTTTTTTCCCTCCTAAAAGGTTTCATGGTACTAATATGTACCTACCAATACCATATAATCAATCTTTTACAAGATATATTTTTGTAATTAATAATAAAAAATATATAAAGTATGTAATGTGTTATGTTGGTAACTGATAAGTGCCAAACATACCTAAATTTCATACAATTTTATTGCACTTATCTTAAGCATAATTGAGAAAAACCAAATTAAAAACAATACTTTTTGGATAAAATATCACAATCTTGTATATTTTTGCTTGTATTTCTCTTTAATCTGTTTTGTAGGATTTAAATAGAAAAATAAAAGAGAATAAAGACTCATGGTCCAAGAAGAAAAAGAAGTCAAACTAAAGGTGCTCAAGCAGGCAGCTTAGCATGGACCAAGCTACGCTTAGCAGACCTGGACACTAGCCTGGCACGGTCAGACCCAACCTGGCTCAGTTAAACCAACCTGACACAGACCAAGTTGCTCAAGCAGGCACCTTAGCTGACCTGCTTGACCGCTCAGCCTAGCACCAGACAAAGCCTGACACTGTCATAAGATAAGCTTGGCTAGGTCAGACACAAGCCTGGCACATACCCAAGCTTCTCAAGCAGGCAGCTCAGCGGTGCCACATGTGTGCTCAGTGGTGAACCAGACACCTGACCAGGTCAGCAAGCACCAAGCCACGACTCAGTCCGCATGGTGAAAGTTGCTCAAGCAGGCAGCTTAGCGGTGTCACATGTGTGCTCAGCGGTGTGCACCCAGAATTAACTTAGCCAACAAGAATCCATGAAGTCATGCATGACCTCACTTCAAGTAGCCCACCATAGGCTTTTCAGGAGTAGCTCACCATAGCTGGTCCCAAAACTCACAACTAGCCTTGGTGAGTAAAACTTGAGGAGGTGACCAAGCTACTGGACCAAGTGACCAAACTCATGCTGAAGGGTTTGGTCAGCTGCTGAGCGGTGCAAAAAGCAGCTCAGCAGTGCTAGGGAAAACTCTATAAATAGGAAGGAATTTCCTTCATTCAAGAGGACTTCTTCCCTTAAGAAAAAATACAATTCTCTCTTTTTGATTTCACATCAAGGTACAGGACCCGGAAAGTTTAAATTTCACATCGAGGTACAGGATCCAAAAAGTATTAAATTTCGCATCGAGGTACAGGACCCGAAAAGTATTAAATTTCCCATCGAGGTACAAGACTCGAAAATTTTACATTTCACATCGAGGTACAAGACCTGGAAAGTTTAAATTTCACATCGAGGTGCAGGACCGAAAAGTTTCAGTTGCTCGTCGATGTAAAGGACCTGGAAAGCTTAAGTTGCACTTTGAGGTACAAGACTTGGAAAGCTTGGATTTCACATCGAGGTATAGGACCCGAAAATTTTAAATTTTACATCGAGGTGTAGGACTCGGAAATTATTAAATTGCACTTCGAGGTACAAGAATCGAAAAGCTTGATAAAAACTACTTGTTTCAAACACTTAACAAATAAACTTTGGAGTAGTTGTACTACTTAGTTTATTTGCCAAGTTAAGCATACTTTTCTTAAGATCTTATATTCATTACTACTTCAATATTAGAGTAGCCAATGGTTAGGGTGTGACAACCTAATCTTCTTTATGGTTGTAGTATTGTTTAAGTGATTAATATAGGTGTTTATCATTCTACCATTTTAGGATATACACTAAAAGGAGGATTTCAAACCTTGGTGCTTGGAGTTAATCAACGTAGAACATAAGAACTTGTCTAAGTAGTTCAAATATATAATAAGTTGAGAATTATATTTTCCTTATTCAAAAATATTTTGTCTCCTCAAGAATTTGTTAATATTTAGTTTATGTTTCTTGTTAATTGTTTATATGCAATTCAATTCAACAAAACCAAAATATGTTTAACTCATTATTTGTGTATTGACATGTTCATATGATTCATTCTATTAGGCAATTGCTTGTGGTTCGACATAACCCTATACTATACTAGAATTGAATCTTGAAAGAGGTGTAAATTGTAAAATAGTAAAGTGTTATTAATAAATTTATTTGTTGAAAACACCTTTTAATATACAAAAGTGATGAAGCTAACTTACTAACTTTTATTTATTGTTATTTACTTTCCGCATTTTATTCTTTAATACCAACCTTCCTTAAGGAAGAAGTTTGATTTGTAAATAAAATGAACCCAAAAGGGAGTAAATAAGTTAAAAGGTCCCTAAATTTATTATTCTTTTGTTCTTTATTTATTTATTTGTATCTAACAACTAACTATTCATCACTTTTATATATTAGAATGCCATTAAACCGATGTTGGAATTTATTCCATAAAATCGAGATGGTATTCAATGGTACTTAATAATTATGTAATACGTAATTGCTTTGATACCATTATACCGACGTTAGAATTTATTCTAACAAAGCCGAGATGGGGCAAAGAAGGAATGACTTATTCACATGATTAATGAGAAAGTAAGTTGTAACTGGAATATTCTTCAAACCATTGTACCGACGTTGGAATTTATTTCAACAAAGCCGAGATGGTGAACAAAGAATAAAACCGAGTTCTCTTACTTACAAAAGGAACGTAATGAAAATGAGAGTATTAATCTTTCAACAAATTGACACTACTGTCAGGACGATTTGTTGAGAGGAGAAAACTCCCAATAGAAAACACTGAGATACGCTTTCAACAAATTGACGTCGTTGCCGGGGAATTGCTTTTATAGTAAAACATTTCATATTTATGTGTCATTAACCAAATAATTGTGCATAAACTTATTTTTATTTTGTACAAATTATTTCCTTTTTACTTTGTACAAATATGAGGATTATTAAATATGTATATTCTTAATTCTCTAAATTCTTCTTGGAAAATAGAGAGAAGAATTTCTTTTGTGCATGAGCAGGAATAAACAACTTGACTTTTCTCTTGATCCTGAAATAGAGAAAACCCTCAAGAAGCAAAGAAGAGCACGAAAGAAAGCAAACAAAGCAAAAACTACTTTCCAAGAAAAAGAGCATAAATGGTAGATAATAATGAGTCCAGGGCAGAAAACGAAGGAAGCATATGAGGTTTTGTCAGTTTCAATCCCAGAAACATGATAAGAATCGGGAGACCTTCTGGCTCTCAAAGGCCAGTTGAAATGAAAACAGGGTTGGTACAGCTCATGTACGCAAATCTCTTCGCTGGATTAGACAACGAAGATCCGTACAACCATCTCACTAAATTTTATGAGTTGGTGGGTACTGTTGGGATCTCCAAGTCTGAAGAGGAGACCATCTTTCTAAGACTTTTTCTCTTAACATTAATCGGAAAAGCCAAATAATGGTTCCTTGATCTCCCACAGCATATGCAAAATAACTAGAATATGGTGGAAGAAAAATTTATGTCGAGATATTTTTCACAAGGAAAATTTATTGATTTAAAAACTGCAATCTCCACCTTTATCGAGCCTTCTGGGGAAAGCCTATGCGAAGCATGGGATCGATTTAAATCTATGCTCAGGAAGTGCCCGAACCATGGATTTGACGTGCAAACCCAAATTCATATTTTTATTAATGGACTTCAGCAGCAGCATAAATGGATACTTAATGCTACTGTAGGCGGACAATTGATGACGAAACCTCCGCAAGAAGCCGTTGATATTATTGAATCCATGGTTGTAAATGATCAGAAAAGTCAACATCAACGAAGGCCACCACCCAGACAAGGTGGAATGCTTGAGCTAAACCCAGCTGATGCTGTTTTGGCTAACACAAATTGCTTCAACAACAGTTAGAAGAGGTGACCCAAAAGCTTAATGATCTACCAAAGCAATTGCGGGAAACCTCAAAGAAGCAAATTTTTAGATGTGACAACTGCAATGAGGACCATAATGCCAGCGTCTGCCAAAATGAGGAGGTAAATTTTGTTGGGAATCCTCCAAGGCAAAACTTTCAAGGTAATTACCCTCAAGGGGGTAATAATCAATTTCAAAAAAATCAACCTTGGAGACAAGACCCTCCTCAAAGACATAACTTCTACCCTCGAAATAATCAATATCAGCATCCTACTCAGGGCAAAATCATAAAACTGGAGGATACTCTAAACCAGTTTATGCAGATGACCATGGATAATCAGAAAAACACTGATGCCTCTCTTCGGAATATGGAAATTTAGATTGGCCAGTTGGCCAAACAAATAGCTGAAAATGAAAAATCAACATTTTCAGCTAATACATAAATAAACCCTAGAGAGCATAGCCATGCAATCCTGAGAAGTGAATCTGGATCATCGGGGTAGTAGAAGTAATAAAAAGTGTTGATCGATGTCAAGCTAATGACATTAAAGAAGTGCTTGCTGGAAGGCAACCTAGTATATTTTGATATATTATATTATAATAATTCCTTTTTCTATATTTTATCCTTTTTCTAAATTTTGTGTTTAAAAGTAAAATTATTTTTTTTAGGGATCAAAAATTGGAAAATAATCTTTTGAATAAGAAAAAAATTTTAGTTTCAAAAATGGGTTATTGGGCCAAATGTGCAAAATTCAGAAATCAAAAAGGGCCCAAAATATAGTAAAAGTCTTGGTCAAAGCTCATTACTCGGTCAAGCCTGGACCACTGACCCACCGCTCAGCGTGGGGGACCACGCGCTCAGCGCAGGTCTGCCAGGCTATGTGCCTTGGAACCAAAAATTTCACAAAATAGGAGTTTTTCTTAAATTTTTGACCAAAATTCCTTGACCAAAGACCTTCACCAGGGACTTCCAACCCCTATATAAACACCCATTCTTGAATCACGAAGCATCAAGGCAAATTTTGCAAACTCATCTTAAACACACAAAAATTTCTCTCAACATTCAAAGTTTTCTTTTTGCCTTCATCATGTAAGTTTTCCTTCTTATTTATTTTCTTTTGTAAATCTCTTTTATTGTTATTTAATCTTCTTCAAATAAAATGTGTAAGAGGTTTAATTCATGAAAAACATATATACTCATGCACATTTTTATGTTCTAACTTTTTTGGAGGTTTTCTTTGTGTATTGTGGACTTTTCTTAGGAATTTCAGGAGTTCATTAAGGAGAGAAAATGAAGCTGCAAGGGAGGACAAAAACTCCAAATTTGTCTCCAATGATGCTAAGGAAAAATTCAAAGAAATCACACTCAAGAATGTCATTATTTTAGAAAAAATTATCAACTTGAGTGAGGATGACTTTGGAGGTTTTATTTTTATGGTGGAAAAACATGGTTGGCAAAAAATTGTTGAACCAAAGAAAATGTTTTCTTTGGATATTGTCATACAATTTTTTGCCAACTCAATCACATCAAGTGAGGCAAGGAGAAATCGTTACACTTGGGTGAATGAGACTCAAGTTTTTCTACAACAAGCATGTAATCAATGAGTACTTGGGTAACCCATGGAATCCACCAAGTGAAGAGCATGACTTATGTGACTACTAAATGAAGCTCAAAGCATCCTACATGGGTGAAGAAGAAACTCATGAAGAAGAATATGTGAGGAAAAGTTTATGTTTAGAAGATTTGGAGCCCGACATGTATGGGCCCATTTTCAAATTTTGTATGACTCAACAAACTCAAATATGAGCAAGCTTCATACTCTCCAACATATGGCCTTCCTCACATGTTTCGGATATCCCTCTTCCTAAAGCAAAACTAATTAGCTCCATTTATGATGAAGACTCCATAGATATTGTTGCAGTAATCTCAGATGCTATTTGGGATTGCATTAACAAAGGTATCCCTTCAATTATTCTTCCATCTTTTATCACTGACTTATGCAAATTTCAAAATTTTCCTGGACCCTACAAAGAAATGATGGCTCTCAAATCCGAAATCAACCATGTTTATGTCACCAATTATTGCAAAGAGAAAACCCTTTCCCAAGCTCAAACCGAGCTTAGAAAGAAGTGTGGTGACTTAAACTCAAAACAACCAAGTGGATATGGGAGAACCGTGACTTCTAAGGTAGATGCCATAATGAAGGAACAACAAATGCAAAATTTGCAACAAAAGGCATGCTACCGTGGGATTAAGGACATGTATAAAAGTTTGCATAGTATTTTTGGGAAGAAACGCAATTTCAAGGGAGAATCCTATGAAGAATTTGTGGCAAAAACTAAGTGGCCCGAGGGGAGTTCTCAAGACACAAGTGAAGAAGAAGAGAAGGAAGATGATGAAGAATAAGAAAAATGTTTTTCGGTTGTCTCTTTCCCCTAAAACAATTTCAATTTTCATACTATCTTGCATTTCTTTATGTCATTTTCCATTGTGCTTTAAATCTATGTTATGATTAAGTTGAAGTTCAATAGATTGTCTTTTGTTAGTATTTTTATTTTTATGTCGAAAACTAAGCAATTTTTAAATCACATCAATTAAATCCCAAACAAATTTTTAAGTCTTGAGGACAAGCCTTCATTTAAAAAGGGGGGACAAGGACTTGATGTAAATTAATTTTTTTTTCTTGTTTAGATTGTGTGAAAATGTAAAAAGTAAATTTGTTTGTTCAAAAAACTCAAAAAAAGTTCAAAATCAAAATCAAAATGGCTAAACAAAAAACAAACTTTTTAAAACATGATCACATGATTAGAAAATTTTAAGCATACTTTAAATTAAGCTTTGATTGAGCAAAATGAGATGTATGCTAAATTTTTGTGAAAAAAGTCACATAATGCCATAACTTGAAATTTTTGCAAATTGAATATTCAATTTTATGTAACAATATATTTGCAAACATTTTTTAAAACATGTGAATGCAAACTAAGTGAGGAAGTAAGCCAAACACATGAGATAAACAAAGTGAGAATCAACATTTGATTTGTCTAATTAAACTTGTTTGAGTCTTTAAATCTCTTAATTGCATAAAAATGATAAGAAATGATCAAGGCATGTTCTTTGATTAGTTGAACCAAAGGCCAAAAAGTCCAAGCCAAATTAGGAACACCCTTTGTAAAGCCCCTTTGAGACAAAACAAATGAAATAAAATTTTTCAAACTATCCCATGAAACCGAATTGAAAAATGTTCTAAGAGAGCATTAAATTTTAAAGAATAGTTTGAAAGGATTAAGTTGGGGGGAAAATTG
>NC_032013.1:16518048-16533575 GCF_001865875.1 Lupinus angustifolius | reverse complement strand
GTTGTGCTACCCCCTTGCCTTGCATAAACCTGTTCAAATTATAGGTATTGATGCTAAAAGTGTAAACAAGTTCAAGAACCCTTTCCATTCATCCATAGACTCATTCTCATTCTATCTCACGATTTTTAATAATTTATGTATATTTGTGGCTTCCTCTGGTCGCTTGCTTTGGTGGTTGTTGAATGAACGGTTTTGGTTTCCCCGGGTGATTGGGACATGAAGTGGCCAGGTGTATTATTGTATTTTCAAACCAAATATGGTGTGGGGAAAAAGATGGAAAGGAGGAGACAAGAAAGGCTATGGACAGATGAGATCTCTTTATGGATATGGAGAACCAGGATATTTTAAACACATGACCTATTTTGCCATCTTCTTTTTCTGGTTGTTGTTTTCCTCCACTTTTTTCTCCCTCTACTCCCCATATGCCCCTCCTCTTTCTCGTGGTTGTTCATTTTTTTCGGGGAATCTGGGTAGTTGTTTTTTTTGTAGAAGTGGTGAGAGGGGTGAGAGGGAAGAGTAGTTGTCAAAAAGAAGAGTGGGCCGAGTAGTTGTTAAATGGGAGAGTGGGTGGTTTGGGATTGAGGAATGATGTGGGTACATTAAGATACCTAAAATTGTTATTTTTCAATAAAAAAAATACCTAAACATGCATATATTATTTATTTGTCATTATTTTGAAAAACATATTATGTGCGAGACAAAATTGGGTGTTCACAGCTGCCCCTCTTTACTTGTTGCTTATTGGATAGCACACGAACTAAGGTTTGAGTGTTGTCATGATAAGTAACTAGTAAAGAAATGAACGTTAATTTTGTTGAGGCCCATAAAAACTTACCTGACAACTTCTTATTGTCTGAGAGTGTCCTTCACCTTTTCTGAAATGAGTCGTCTAGAAGGTAGTTCGAGCTTACCCTTGAGAGGTGTGACCAAGATGGGTGCGAACCAAAGACGCAGGTTGGTATACTATTGGAACTTGGGGTGAAAAGGTCAAACCAAAGACGCAAGTTGGTGTACTGCTAGAATTTGGAGTGAAAATGTGAAACCAAAGACGCAGGTTGGTGTACTGCCAGAATTTGGAATGAAAAGGTGAAACCAAATGCGCAAGTTGGTGTACTCCCAGAATTTGGTGTGAAAAGGTGAAACCAAAGACACAAGTTGGTGTACTGCTAGAATTTGGAATGAAAAGGTGAAACCAAAGACGCAGGTTGATGTACTTCTAGAATTTGGGGACACAAGGGTAAAAGCCAAGAATGCAGGTTGGTGTACTACCAAAATTTGGTTGAAAAGTTGAAACCAAAGACGCAGGTTGGTGTACTACTAGAATTTGGAGTGAAAATGTGAAAACAAAGACGCAGGTTGGTGTACTACCAGAATTTGGAGTGAAAACGTGAAACCAAAGACGCAGGTTGGTGTACTGTCAGAATTTGGGGTCACAAGGGTAAAACCAAAGATGCAAGTTGGTGTCCTACCATAATTTGGAGTGAAAAGATGAAACCAAAGATACAGGTTGGTGTGCTGCCAGAATTTGGGGACACAAGGGTAAAAGCCTAGAACACAGGTTGGTGTACTCCTAGAACTTGGGTTAAAAAGGTAAAGCCAAAGATGCAGGATGGTGTACTGCTAGAATTTGGAGACATAAGGGTAAAAGCTAAGAACGCGGGTTGGTGTAGTGCCAGAACTTGGGTTGAAACCAAAGACGCATGTTGGTGTACTGCCAGAATTTGGAGACAGAAAGGTAAAAACCAAAAATATAGGTTGGTGTACTGCTAGAACTTGGATTGAAAAGTTGAGACCAAAGACGCAGGTTGGTGTACTGTCAGAATTTGAGATACAAAGGTAAGAGCCAAGAATGCAGGTTGGTGTGTTGTCGGAACTTGGGTTGGAAAGATTGAATTTTGAGGTCATCAAGCACTAGGTCCTCGAAGGTATAATTTGAGGTCGTCAAGCACGAAACCCCAAAATTATAAAAAAAAATCATGCATGTGATCTGGAAAGAATGACTTCGAGGTCGTCAAGCATGGGGTCCTCGAAAGTATAATTATGAAATATAGCGGGCGCATGGCCTAACAAGCTTACATCGCACATCAAGGTACATGACAAGAAAAGTTTATATCTCACTTCGTGGTATAGGACCTAGGAAGTTTGATTTTGAATTATCATCGAGGTAGGGAACCTAGAAAGTTTTAAGTTTCACATCGAGGTACAGGACCCGTAAAGTTTAAATTCTCACATCGAGGTACAGGACCTGGAAAGTATTAAATTTCACATAGAGGTACAAGACTCGAAAAGTTTAAATTTCACATCGAGGTACATCATCGGGAAAGTTTAAGTTTCACATCTACAAGACCCGAAAATTTTAAGTTTTACATCGGGGTACAAGACCCGAAAAGTATTAAATTTCACATCGAGGTACAGGACCTGAAAAGTATTAAATTTCACATCGACGTACAAGACTTGAAAAGTTTACATTTCACATTGAGGTACAGGGCCCGAAAAGTTTAAGTTTCACATCGAGGTATAGGACCCGGAAAGTTTAAGTTGCTCGTCCAGGTACATGACCTGGAAAGCTTAAGTTGCACTTCGAGGTACAAGACCTGGAAAGTTTTGATTTCACATCAAGGTACAGGACCCGGAAAGTTTAAATTTCACATCGAGGTACAGGATCCAAAAAGTATTAAATTTCGCATCGAGGTACAGGACCCGAAAAGTATTAAATTTCCCATCGAGGTACAAGACTCGAAAATTTTACATTTCACATCGAGGTACAAGACCTGGAAAGTTTAAATTTCACATCGAGGTGCAGGACCGAAAAGTTTCAGTTGCTCGTCGATGTAAAGGACCTGGAAAGCTTAAGTTGCACTTTGAGGTACAAGACTTGGAAAGCTTGGATTTCACATCGAGGTATAGGACCCGAAAATTTTAAATTTTACATCGAGGTGTAGGACTCGGAAATTATTAAATTGCACTTCGAGGTACAAGAATCGAAAAGCTTGATATGATGATTGTAAAGTAATGGGTGAATGATTGAGAGTACGTTATGTATGATTTTTATCATGATGTAATGTATGAGTTGTGAATATGATGAAATGAAGTGTATAAACTATGCACCAAGATTCTAGTGTGCTCATGAATTGTCTTTGATATAAAAATTTGTCTCCTATTGTTTAGCTTGACTGAATTGTGAACCCATTTTTTAACTACTGCAGACTGAGATGATCTGTTGATGGCTTGATGTCACAGAGTTACGTTGAGATGAACAATCAATCTCAACAATGCTGCCCCGATATAAGTTGTTTGGAAATTCATCCTCAGGAGATGGAAGTGTGATTGCTTATTTTCCTTTGGAGGAAGTAATTTGATTGCCCTAGTTTGCTTAAACTATAATGGACATTTAACTTTTCCTAATTTTTGCCCAGAATACCTAATGTAGGTATCTGTCGGAATTCTCTCTTTTTGTAAAGGTACTAAATCACCTTTACTGGTTTTCAACTTGGTACCCCTCTCCTTTTCTTAGGTCGCCCTTGCAGGTTTTCAACCTAACACTCTTTTTTTTGTTTTTTTTTGTTTTTGTTTTCTTTTTAGACCCTTATGTAAAATTTGCCCCAGTTTTCTGGCTTTATGAAACTTTTCGATTCGAGAAAAAAATGACCCACCCCAACAAATTGCCCCAGTATGAGATACTAGGGGTTATCCTTTTATTCACACTGTATTGACAAACTTTAATTCGAGAGGACTTCCACAAGAATCATCTCAAAAACTGCCCCAGTTTGGGTAACTATTTCTTTGATTTGTTGCTCTCTATTTCATGCATGACTCTTTAAGAAGAAATACTAAAACAATGATCATGCAAACTTGGTTAGTGTTTAGGCTATAAGTGATGATGGTATAGGTGAATATGGAATTGAAGTTGTATCTGGGGTTTGAATAATGATGTGGTGATTGTATTGGTGTTTTTTAATAGGGAATGTAATTCATGCATTAAATATGAGATATATTTTTCAAAAAATCATTTGAGTGGAGTCAACCTTTCTTTGCCATGGTGTGAATCTTAGGCAAATCAATCCTTAACAATGTGTTTTTAAGCTTGTATCGGGGCTTGGCTAAGGATTTCCAAGAAAAGATATAAGGCTCAAATATGTATTTCATGTATCCATTCCTTTTTTCTCCTATCTCCCTTGTCCTATTTTTCAATAGTTTTTTGATTTGACATTCAATTACTATGATTCGATTGGATTTTTGTAATGTGATATGTCAACATTGTAATCCTACCCGATAAGATGTGAATATTCTTGCTGGTCTTTGACAATGTTTTCATTTGTCCTAACTTTTGCCTGAGATATTTAAGATTATCAACGGGCTTTTATTTTCTGTAATTTATTTTGCACTTTGACCAAATGAACAACTTTGTTTGACTTTGATTTTTTTTATCCTTCGGGCCAGATAGGGTAAATGATGTATGTAAAGTTTATTTATTTCTTAATAAATGAATATCATGGAAAACTAATGAAAAACTACCATCCCCGGGCTATTGATGTTTCATGGGTTAATCACAAGAGAGCTCATTTCATAATGTCTATGGCTTAAATGGAGTGACTAAGGATATCTTCTTAGTGTTTGGGAATTACCAAAGAAGCTTTGTGTCATCGGAAAAATCTGCCTAAGGATCCATACCACATTGGTCTTACATTGGCGTCATCCTTCAAAAAATTTAAAATCTTATATCTCAGTTTAATGCATGAATTTATTTTTTGTTGTTGTTTTTTTGGGTGAATATGATTTATGGGATGGATTACGAGATGGTAAATTTACAAGATCAATGCACTAGTATATACTTGTTAAAAATAAATGCAATGGAAAATAACATTTTTTATTCATAAGAAGGAAACATGAGACCGTTAATTTTCAAACCCTAAAGCCTTGAGCGGATCCAAGAGGGTGTATTACAACATAGTTCTAGAGAAATAACATTTGGTTGGGATGAGTTCCTCACAAATGGAGTCTTTTTCATGTCTTCCTCAAATCAAAGCATCTCCTTGAAACTTGACCAGCCTTTCATTAATCAGGTCCCATATCTTGCTGTTTAATTGATTGCAATACTCTGTCGAATGTCCCACTATGCCTCCATGGTACATACAATGAGAATTTGGTTTGAAGCCCTTTGGATATGGAGGCACCACCTCCTTAAAGGGAAGGAGAGTTAACAAACCCCTCTGAACAAGTTTTGGCAACAACTCAGAGTAAGACATGGGATTACATCATAAAGATATTTTCTCTACCGTTTCTGAGATGGTCTTTCTTATCTGTGAGTAGAAGGATAATGTTGTTGGATATGATGATGTCGTTGAGGTTGGTTGAAGGTTTCGATGAATGATGCATCACCTTCCACCCTTCACCCGCATTTTCATCTTGGGTTATGTTTTAAGTTGGATCCTTCACACCTCTGCCACTTTTCAGGCGACTTTCTATCTTTTTTCCTATGGTCATCAGTTGGCAGAATCCCATAGGTACACATCCCAACATTGTACCGCAGAATGGTGGTTGGAGAGTATCGATGAACATTGAAACACTATATTCATTAGATATCTTCGACTTCACCTGAGCGGCCATTTCTGCCAACCTTTGGACGTACTCACTGAAAGTTTCATCATCTCTCTTGATCATATTTTTGAGTCGTGTCCTATCAGGAGCTATATCAATGTGTTAATAATATTGTTGACAAAACATCACATAACTTCCTGAAACACTAAATTTGTGAACGTTCAAGTCGCAAGGACGAAGTGGTGGAATCTCTAGTTAGGCTTTCTTGAAAGAAATGGATCAATAACTTGTTATCTCTGATATAGAGAGTCATCTTCCTAGTATACATGGTCAAGTGGTCTTTAGGACAAGAAGTTCTTGATATTTGTCAAACGCTGACACTTTGAACCATATGAATGGGCTTCTTCCATGGCTCTGATTCTTTTCTCTGTCATTTATTTCCTCTCGGTCATGAGGAGTGGTAGAGTGATTTGGGTTGTCTCAGTCAACTTGGATCTCCATATAAAAAGTTCGCAAACTAGCTTCTAGAGATGATGTATCAATATGGGCAACTGGTTTATTTCCTCTTTCTGGATCATTTTAGTCGGGTCCAATAATATTACCTTTAAAAATCAATTTTAGTTCATGAGCGTCATTGACAATAGATCATGAAATGCATGTTACATGTTTGGATATGAAGTGTATGAATGAATGAGATGATGGTGCATGAATAATGTATGTATGTTTTTTTGTGTGAATGGATAGACATATTTTTGAATAATGCATGGTGTATGCAATTTTATGGTGGGGTGATGTATATAATCCAATGTTTGAATGATAATATTTTTGTTTAACTTTTTTGAATAAGTATATGAATGTATGAATTGGTGAATGTATGACATATTATTTTTGGTTTTTTCATATGAATATTTGAATGATATATATTTGAATGATTAAATTTTTTAAATGAATGCACGTATGTATGTTGGGATGCATGAACATGAGTTAAATGATTAAACTCCAAGCGCATTAAGATGATAGAAAAATTATCCTTAGGGCGTTGATCCCTTCAAAGGAAAATGAGAAGTATCCATAAGACCTTGAGCCTATCGAAGGGGATGAAAATTATCCCTAAGGCATTGAGACTATCAAAGGGAATGACAATTATCCCTAGGGAGTTGAGCCCATCGAAGGGAATGAAGATTATCCTAGGGAGTTGAGCCTATCGAATGGAATAAAGTTATCCCTAGGGAACTTAGTCCATCGAAGGGAAATGAGAGTTATCGCTAGGGCGTTGAGCCCATCGAAGGGAATGAAAATTATCTCTAAGGCTTTGAGCCTATCGACGGCAATGAAAATTATCTCTAGGGCGCTAAGCCCATCGAAGGGAATGAAAAAAAATGGAAATTAGCCATCCCTGTGGCGCTGGGACATCGAGGTGCAGTGATATCCTCCTAACATTGAGGCATGAACCAATTTTTAGGGACAAAATTCCTAATTAATAATGATAACAAATAAAATTTAAATTATGCTCCTCGTCTCTTAAGTAAGATACAGTTGCAAGGTTTTGAATATTCTAAAGGCCACAACCCTATGGTGGGTTGCTACGTCTTGTCTAATGTGGGCTCGGTTAAGCTCTAAACTTATAAAGGTCCCTAGATTGCATCCAATCTTAAAAAGAAAGGCAATCATATATCATGGGATAATTACGAGAAGAGACTAGCTCCCCAAGTGGCTAACTCACAATACATGGGAACAATCTAGGTGGTCAACCACGCCAATACCAAATGTGACACAAGGTCACTTACCGGCAAAGCAAATGTCCCCCTATCTCAATCTTAATCTCTAACACCCGGGTACAGGGCATATGCATGTACAACTCAAGTGTACCAAGTGAGTGTGTGAGGAAGCACATTGACTATAAAACAAATCCACCTCAAAGGTTGCACAAGAATTAGGTGAGTACATTCAAAATAATTAAATGACTCGAAAAAATAAATAAATACATAAATAAATAAGTAAAGATGCGCATAAATGTTTGCGTAAACAAAGAAGCAATAAAGGTATAAAACAAACATGAGAAAAATGGCATTGGGCATGACCTTCTTAAAAATAATGTTCCCCAGTAGAATCGCCAGCTGTCGCGTCCTGATTTTTGGGTACACGACCTCTTTAGGAGCTGCCACCACGTCTTTTGCGGTTAAAACGTGGAAAACTCAATTTAAGCCCAAATTAGGATAAAACGGTCTTTTATATCAGAGTTTAAGTTCGGGAGTCGATTACGGATCGATGAAGCTATTAACATCTCGTCACCCATAAAATAAGATATAAAGGAAATGAAAAGTAAACAAAAGAGAGGGTTGTTACGGCAATAAGGAAGAAAATGTTAGAGGGATTGAGAACCTTTAACCTTAAAGGCCACTTCATTGCACATCTGAGAACCCTTAGGAGGATAGAGAGCGGTCGGAGTCTAAACAATGTCCTTCAACCGAGCATAAAGAACCCCAATAAGCTAAGTATGCATCCAAGGTGACTAAGAAATGAGATGCGATGTGAGATTGTAAAACTTCTTGAGTTCTTCATATTCCATTTCAAAAATTAAGATGGATGGGTATGTACCTGTATAGGAGGCATATCTCTCCACATATAATAGTGTTCCATTAATGTGGATGTTGAATTATGTTACTCAACCATGGTTAATAATCCTCAAGATGACACTCCTTATAAACCCTGCGAGGGACTCCTACACCACCACACTCGCTAGTCTCACCAAAATCAAATATAGTAAAAACCAATTGGTAAAGCTATGAGCAATAACATCACCATTAGGTAGACCCAAAGTGCACATGCCACATGAAAGCATGCACCAATAAAACCTGTTAGTGAAATCACGTGCACCACAAAACCAATACTAAGAAGTGTTGTTTGAAGAAAATTTTCACAGGTTGTGCTACCCCCTGCCTTCCATAAACCTGTTCCAATTATAGGTATTGATGCTAAAAGTGTAAACAAGTTCAAAAATCCTTGCCATTCATCCATAGACTCATTCTCATTCTATCTCACGATTTTTAATAATTTATGTATATTTGTGGCTTCCTCTGGTCTCTTGCTTTGGCGGTTGTTGAATGAACGGTTTTGGTTTCCCCGGGTGATTGGGACATGAAGTGGCCAGGTGTATTATTGTATTTTCAAACCAAATATGGCGTGGGGCAAAAGAGGGAAAGGAGGAGACAAGAAAGGGTATGGACAGATGAGATCTCTTTATGGATATGGAGAACCAGGATATTTTAAACAAATGACCCATTTTGTCATCTTCTTTTTTTGGTTGTTGTTTTCCTCCGCTTTTTTCTCCCTCTACTCCCCATATCCCCCCTCCTCTTTCTCATGGGGTTATTCGTTTTTTTTCGGGGAATGTGGATAGTTGTTTTTTTTTGTAGAAGTGGTGAGAGGAGTGAGTGAGATGAGTAGTTGTCAAAAAGAGGAGTGAAATTAGTAGTTGTTAAATGGGAGATAGTGTGGTTTGGGATTGAAGGATGATGTGGGTATATTGATATACCTAAAAATGTCATTTTTCGATAAAAAATATCCAAATATACATATATTATTTATTTGTTAATATTTTGATAAATATATAATGTGCCCAACAAAATTAGGTGTTTACAATTGAATAGTTAATGTAGTAAGGTTTTAGGAAAGAAGACTTTTCAAATATTATTTTAGGCATATACTAATTTTGTTGCATTTCTTTAAAAGATATGAAACTTGATTTACTTGTCTCGATTTATATTCAAACCAAACATAATTCTACAAGCATATTTGAAAGATATTTTTGTTCATACGTGATTGACAATTTTGTTTGTTTCGATTTGGCTTGATGCTATATGTAATTCTAATAATTATGTGACGAATCAGATCTGGTAGATTCAATTTGGCTCCACCTTAGGGGAGCTTCATAATCACAATTAACCATATGATATTAGTCGAAAGTTTTAGTTAGAATTATGTTTGAGTGATATGCAGAGACGATGCTACATTCATGCATCTGTCTGAGTACAATTGCACCCACATTTCTGAGCCTTTTTCTATGTGTATATACATGAGTGTGTTTTAGGTTTGCTCCAATAGATGCAAAGTAAAATGATATATGCAGGTCCACTTTATTCTGTAATATTCCTCCGTAAATCTTGTGGCCCGTTACCCCTTTTCCATCCCTAATCTCTTGTGGTCCCTAACTCCCCGACTTCCATCCCTAAAATGATATATGTTGTACACAAGCTGCAAAACTGTATAGGCAGAACGTGCCCAACAATGCATCACCGAACAAGTCCATGTTTTCAAGATTTTAAACATCATTTCCTTATGTTTATCTGGTTAGTGTGATCCATTGCTTAGATCATTATCTCTTTTCTTATCAATATGTATAATGCATTTTATGCTTCAATGATTCTCATATTATAAAGGCATACTCCAAAAATAAATTATTATATGCACTCGTGCTCGTATTGTAATATTAATACAGCCATATTTTTAGAATAATATAGTATCATTTATTCCACCACCTGTTTTCTTAGATTGATTTATATACATATAATGATTCTATTTCTTGAATAAGCAATGGAAATATTTTCTTAAACAAAATCACCTCCAGAGCAATTATCTTATCCTCAAACACTTAATGAATATGGAAGTAGAACATTGTGTCTATTGTTAAAAAAAAATTAGGAATTCATTTGAAAAGGCTTGCTAATGATCCTGCTTTAGGGAAAAGAATTCATATTATCATCCCATTAATAGAGATGAATTCAGGAGATATTATTGAGAGAGCTTTTAGATTATCGGAGATATTATTGTAATTGTTGGGAGAGTATTCTCTATTATGCATTTCAATACCTAGATGTAAAATTATATGGGAGATTAACTATTTTTCGTAATCAGATTTTCGATTGGAAATCGGCTCTATGACTTAGTTGGAGATGAACTCCATATCAAACTCTACCAATATATTAAGATTCGCCACTACGTTGTTTTGCGGTTAAAGCATAGAAAACTCCCTATTATACCCATATTGGATAATATGTTCTTTTGAACAACAACTCTAAGTTCGGGAGTCAGTTACGAATGAGGAAAGTTCTAGTATCACACCTGCCCATAATAAAATGGTACTCACGATAATTTGGGAGATGGTAGAGGCAATGCTAATGACCACAACCATTTCTCAACCCTCCTTTACAAATTATTTCTATCTTTAAATATTAAATATTAAGATTATATATTAGAACTAAATACATGTCGATGCTTAAAAAATAATAGTGAATGATTATAAAATATATGAAAATATATGTCCAAAATATGTGTGTGGATATTGTTAAATACCATTATTAGTGGTGGTCAGGTGGGGAGGAGAGTGATGATGATACTTGTGCTCCAGTGGTTAGCAGAGTGATGTGAATACTTGTGCTCAGGTGTTGGAGGAGGTTGATGAGGGTACTTGTGGTATGGTGGTGGAGGCGAGTAACGAGGTTACTCGTGGTGTGGTGGTGGAGGCGAGTAATGAGGGTACTTGTGTTTTCGTGGTGGGGAAGAATGGTTCTTGTGGCGAGTACGATGGTGGTGGATGTGCTTATGTTCTGAATATTGTGGTTGTGGAATATGGTGCATTTGTTCTGGAGATGGTGGTGGTGTATAATATTGCAATAGTTCAGGAAAGTGGGATGGTTTTGTATGAATTAGTGTTGTAGAAGAATTGTGTTTGTATATATTCTTCTGAGGTGTTGTTAATGGAGGATAATGTCCTTTGCTTCGACTAGCAAACTGAAGAGTAACATGGCCAATGCAAGAGAAACATAAGGTGAGACTAGTGGAGACCTCTTTGCCGCCTACTTCACTTTAAAGTGGGTTTTGATTATGTTCTCAACAAGACAAATGCTTCCTATTTGTAGTTTTTTTTACCATATAACAAATATCAATCACCTTGGTAACTTTGGCTTTCACTCGAGCCTCATCTTCCTAAAAACACAAAAGATCTCATATAAAATTGTCATTGATTTATGCATTATTGTATTTTACTTTGAAAATAATACGAGCCAAAAGTGCTTTGGAACTTGGTTTTGTATTGTATAAGGGCTGAAAACCTAGTAGAGAATAAAGTTATTTGGTCGAAATGGAACATAAATCTTCTATAACAAGTATAATATGGTTTCATTGCCAGCAATAAAAACAGCCACCCAATATAAAATAAATTAAGAAAAAGTTATACTAGTATATAATGAGGTGGTTTTTTTCATAACGGTGCTAAATATAATGATATATAATATTGACAATATAAAATTTATGTTCATCGAAATGTTTAGAATTTTACATGTATTTCTTCTTAAACACAAAATGAAAAGACAAAATTAATATTAATATAATTATTATTATTATAATATTGAAAAAAAATTAATTACATTTATTATTATAATAATTATTATTAAAAATGAAAATTAAAAATTAAAGAAAATGTTTAGTATCCTCATTACGTTTTTTGTGTTGAAACGTAGAAAACTCTCTTTATGACTTGTTTATAAAATATGTTCATTAAATTAGAGTGGAGAGTCATATAGGGACCAGGAAGGTATTAACATTCCTTAGACCCTTATTTAAATGCCATGATTTTATCTAGCTCCCAAATATCCATATGTGCAATATTGAAATCAAAACTACGTAGATATGAGTTGAAAATTGATTAATGAATTGGTTTAATTTTAATAAATTAATCTTGGAGGACAAGAATTAGATGGTAGACTTCCCTCCCTAAATTAGGATTTTGTAGAGGTGATACTAATGATCGCGACGACTTCTTAACCCGAACAGGAATCAAAGAGATTATACTAGGGATGGAAATGGGTATCCTAACCCGTAAGTACCCGCAAATAAGACCCATAATAGGTTGGGTCTAGATCTGTGTTTTTGGACACCTAGGTAAATGGGATCATAGATTTTGAGATCTGCTGCTGGATGAGTCTATGTCTTGGTAATGGGGTACCAGAGTCACGAGTTCCCAAACCCTCTATTCCTTTATAATTATATATAGCTACATAATTGTAATATCATGATAATTTTAACTGTAATGTTTGATTGTTACTCTGTAGCTGTAATTTCATGTTAATACATAAATGTGATTGTTATGTTGTTAAATAGTGATGTCATGTTATTAACTCATATGTGTGATATAATGCTATGTTGCATTTAATAATCAACATAAGTTGTTTTTAAATTATATTTTTTTTATCTTTGTGATTGACTAAATTAAATATAAGTTTATAAGAAACAAACACACATTTTCATAAATTACTTGCAATTATTTTATTAATTTCTAAGTACTAGTAGGTAGCAGGACCAACGAGTATCTATGCAAGTGTGAGTGCAGGTTTAAAAACATAACAATGGGGAAGGTGTACTACCTAGATCCAATCAGACCTATTGTCATTCCTAAACGATTCTAATTGTAATCGTCTTCTAATTATTAATCTTCTGAGAAACATTTAATAACATTAATTATTACTAAAGAGATTAAATTTAACTAATGTCTTAAAATAAAAATGATCTTATTTTTAAGTTTTTCATTTCTTAGGCTTGTCTATGCTCAAACTTCTATAAGTTATCCTTACACATTATTTGAGTATGTGACTCTTAGATGAATAAAATGAAGAAACTTTAAATGTGGTCTTTGATTATTCATCTAATTTATTATTTGTGATTACTTGAGATCATAAGATCATTATTCTTTGACTTTTGCAAATATGGATAGCCTTCAAATGTGAATTGATATATAGTCAATGTAATAAGGCTTTAGCAAAGAAGTCTCTTCACGAAGCAGTTTAGGAATACTAATTTCGTTACATTTCTTCATAGCAGTTTCCTACTAGCTAAAAATAATATTAAACTTGATTGATAATTTTGATTTATATACAAATTAAAGCAAATATGGCTGTCCAGGAATAGATGCAAGACATGTTTTTTCATACATGTATAATGACCATATTTCTTTCGGTTATGCTTGATGCTAGATGTCATTTAAATAATTGGTTGAAGAATAAAATCAAGTGGGTTTCGATTTGGTTTCACCTTAGGGGATCATCTTAATCACTATTAGAGCTATGATATTAGTTTTAAATTTGGGATCGAATCAAAGTTGTGCCTAGTGACCAAAAAGGTGTTGCTCTAGTGGTGTAAGGCCTCATGATGACCAAAATGTTATGATTTCGATTCCTAAGAGTGAAACTTATTGGGAGGGACATCTATGCACCCCGAAACGAATTAGTTCTTTATCCAAAAGATGAGGGGATATCCTAGTAGTATAAAAAAATATCGTTCGCAATGTGCTTCTTTTCTTAGCTCAATGCAACCGTGGAGAGAGTTTTATCTATTATGCATATAATTTGGTGGATGCAAAATCATATGGGAGATAAATGATTGAATGATTGTTTAGTTACTTTTATAGAGAAATGTATTTTTCATGAATGTGAAAAATGGTAACGTCATTTGATGTTTCCAAAATATGAATCTAGTATAGAATTCTTATAACATATGTTTGTACTATTGGCAATAATGTTACATTTTGTGTATTGCAAACTTATAAGTTTTGCCCTAAGACATATAATTTCTAGCTCCATCCCTAATGACAACACAACATGAAACCTTCACTTGCACTTAATAATTTTGAATTCTTGATGACCCATGAGGTGAAACTGTTAGGATTAATCCTACAAGTTGTCAAAAAGCCTAGTCTAGCACATCTTCTACTGACCCTTTGTGAAGAGAGTTGTAGATTGACTTATCTTCTTGGCTAATATTTGGTTATAATATTTGACGTTAATCAATAAGTTTATCAATAATTTACGGATTCTGTTATTATGATAGTATAATGGCAAAACTTCGCTTACACATACAATGGTGGTTGAATTTTTTTTAGGTTTTATTGACAACACATAAATTTATGACATTCAAATTCATCTTTTTGTAATTTACATAATATGATACATGTTAAGAATACATAAAATATAAATTTACAGTAGAAAATGTTTGTTTAATAACTAAATTTTAATATTTTCAGTTTTCCCATAATAATTTACTCAGTATTATATCCTTAAGATATGCCACATAACACACATTTGTAAAATATAATAATTTTGTATAACAAATATGATAAGTACTAATGTGAGTATAAGAGGGACACAACCCTTATAACATGTAAAGCCTATAAGAAATTACACAATAGTAACATTGTACCACAATAATGAAAGTTTAAAAAAACATATTAAAATTTGACATAGGCTTTCATTATTGTTCGTGCGAGTTTTCATGTGATAGATACATCCAACATTATTCTCTTTTTAAATACTACGAAAAATGTCACTTCATACATTGTTAATCAATTATTCATTTGATCATTCATTTCTTACACAACTTTGTATATGATTATTGGTGATATTAATGTTCGGGAAAGCTCCTTCGTTATTAGCATCTCTCACTACTAGTTTCAAACCCCACCAGGGTCTTAGTAGTTCCGCCTTTAGAGTCATATATATTATCTTTAAATTAATGGTTGAAATTGTTTTTGTATTTTCTCTAAAGAGAAATGGTAATTTCACATTAATTTTGACAATGTGATTTTTTAGAGCTACTTAAATGACCCAACTAATATTTAAAATTGTACTTTGTAATCGTGGTTGTAATCGACATTGTGGTAATATTAAATATATTTTCCCGTCATTTGTATGCAATTTTGGAAAACTCTATGTACCCAGAACCGATAATAATAACCATAATTTAACGTATTAATTATTACTATTACACGACCTTCAGGTTTATATCAATTGAAAAATGATATTTTTATACTTATTGATGGATTAAAACAATGTTTACCCTTCAATTAGTTAAATACTAACAAAGAGACGCTCACTCAACATCACAAAATAAAGGACTTGTTTTATTCCAAGTAGGAAAGATTGTATATTTATTATTATTTA
>NC_032013.1:16516961-16517948 GCF_001865875.1 Lupinus angustifolius | reverse complement strand
TATAGAGTCAATGGTTCTTTTATCTCTATTTTTATTTTGTTTTATTTTATTATTGTTACACAATATATTTTTCTTCAAATTCATTACTATTTTGCACTTATTTTTAAGTTACATATTATATTATTATTGTGAGTTTTATAGTATTTATTATTTCCAATAGTGCATCATTCATGCTTATTTAATTTTATTTCATCTTATTTTAATACTATTCAAAATAATGATATTTTTGTATTTTATTATTATTTTAAATAATCAAATTAAATTTAGATTTATGGTTTAGGCTTTTATTATTTTAATATTATTATTTCGAATAATAACTTATGATGGATTTACTTTTACAATATTATTTTTATTGCTAGAAGAAATAAAAGAAACTGAAGTGAAAGAGTGCAATCGGTTTAAACATGTTTCAAATTCTACCATTCGGGAGGAACAATGACGCATCTCGAAAGAAATTAGTTTCTTATCTATGGGATGACCCTTACTTATACAAAAAAAACTCTACCAATATATTGTTTGATGAAAAATATTACATTTAATTAAATTTTTATAGTGTTTTTCTTATGAATCAAAATGCATTATTACATGAATGTGACATAATGTATGTTATTTATGACTTTATCTCTCGTGCTATAGTAGGAAAACTCATTTGGCACGGATGAAACATTTTCCCTAAATTACTATTGTTAATTTATTTTGGACAAACTTGAATGTTTTGTTTTACTAGCCTTATTACCAATGCATATTCTGGTCCATAAAATAAAAATATAGGTGTTATAAATATTAATAGAATATAACAATAAAATCTACACTATAATATCTGTGCATTTTAAGTATAAAAATTGATACATAGTCATTACATCATTTACTATTTATTGGTATTAACTATATTTAAATAATCAATGATAATTAAACATGAATGGTGAATGATACAGTAACAATATATAAAACTCATACACTATCACTATATACATTTTTTTCCTCTTA
>NC_032013.1:16492676-16516861 GCF_001865875.1 Lupinus angustifolius | reverse complement strand
TTTCTTTCTTTAAAAGTTTCTATATACAAAAGGACTTACAATCAACCGTGAAACTTGTCTCAATACCGGCACAGTACAATAATTATATCGGTCATACAATCATATCGGTAAAAGACCGACCAAAATTGGTCAAAACCTATCACGACAGCAGGTTTACAGTTGAAATATACCGATCATTCCGACCTGTTTTATTTAAAATTGTTATTTTTAATGTAAATGACTTATTTTTACCAAAATGTTGATATGGGGGATCAAACACACATGTAGTACATTTTTATACTTCTAAAACATGGTCTACCATCAAGTGATATATTTTTTGTTTTAACAAATGTTATAAATAAAAGTAGTTATTGTCTTCTTAATTGAATTTTCAACATTAATGTATATTTAACTTTACCGATATGTGATTTAATCAATGAATCACCGATTGAACCACTATACCAATTCCTTGACCAGTTTGATAACCGGTACGATATTAAATGCATTGCTCATAATTACTTTTTTCTATTTTACTTTTAATACATAAAGTTTTGTTTCTTTTATATTTTTTTCATCTGGAAAAATATTTATTCATTTACTACATATTAATAATAAAGAGAAAAACTTGGTTGGAGACAACCTTAATACATTATATTTACAAACACCCAATCATAGTTTGACAATTCATTAAACTATTGATACCACTTCACCAAATCATTAAATAGGAGATCAAGAGAGAGGAACGAGAAAGACATGAGAGAGAGAAAGAAAGAGGGAAAAAAATCCTAAATTAATATAGTGGAACCCATAATTTAATGATTTATCAAACTATCATTGAGTATTTGCAAATGTGATGTGTTGAAGTTGTCTCCAACCTAGTTTTTCTCACTAATAGAAGTATTCATTAATATTAATTGTAATTGATGCACATTAGTTTTTTATTCTCCTTCAAGTCACATCTAGAGTCAAAACTTCATTTATCTCTACTATTTATTTTATTTTCTTTTATTACTGAGAACCAATGTTCTTAAAAAGAAAATGCGGAGAAAATCCAAAATGGTCTCTGAAATCAATTTGAGTATGTCATACTGTAGTGAGAAAATGGGCTCAATTGTTATTGACTCTAGTGCAACCATTGAGTGGCGATGCCTGTGATAAATAGTTAGCAATGAAAGAGGACCAAGATTATCTAGTTGACAATGTATGAAAGAAAAGAAGTTATAAGAAGTCATCATCTGTCGACAGTGACATCACAGTTGAACAATCAACCCTCTTTCATGGAGTTTATTTGTGTGGCTGGAGAACCGAATAACATAATGTAACGCCCCAAAATGCCATCCAAAATATTTAAAGATATTTTTTATTTTAATAAAAAGGTTAAACTAAGTAATTTGAAGAATTGATAAATTGAAGGTCAATTGTTTTTGTTTTGAAAAGAGATGTTGCCACAAAAAGATTACCCCAACTACTTGTTAAAAAGGTTGACAAGTGATTATAAAAATAATGTTAACTTAGTCGATTCCTTTTTCTCAAAACTTCCCATTTCGAAATGCCACATGTTGAAACTTCGAGGAAATTCATAACTAGAGTCATAAGCAAATTTAAAAACTAGATAGTATGTGATACTTCTCTGATTAGTTTTCCAAAATTAGCCACATCACTTAACCATCTCACTTACCGTAACCTCATGTGTGAGAGTTAAGTGTCGGAAATAAAAGTCATGTGTTTGAGGCAACAACCTCTCCAATAATACAGACTATAATTAAAATACAACTAAGTCAGAGGCATATGGAATTACATCAATGTTACTAAAAGTAAAATGGGTCCATAATACCGTCATCCAACAAAAATAGCTAGAAAACTATGCTACTCAAGAATTTGAAGACTCGAGCTCGTCAGGGTCCTCCTCGGGGTCCTCCTCCATCTCGGTGTCAGAATCCATAATGATCACTAGGGGATAAGACATCGACTCCTCCCTCGCTCGATGCTCCTCGACAAGTGGGCTGACAACATACCCCGAAACTAGAATCACGACATCAGCAGAGTACCACACTACATTAGGGATCACCATATCCTCCTCATCCTCATCATCCGAGTCATTGAACTCCTCGATCGTCCTGTCGCTCCTCTGATTTGTAGCCTCTCACCCAACCCAAAACTCGGTGATCATGCGGTCTGCCTCCGCAGCAATGGGGTCTGACCTACAGTGAATGCTCTTCTTCACTACCCGAGTGAAGATACAATGAGGGCCCATCCGCCTCAGAACCAGATGAACAGACGTATCATCATCTAAGATAGGTACAACCCTAAGAGAGTCGTTAGGAATGACTGACCTAGGTGAGACACGCGAAGCAAGGCTCTGTTGAAAGAGTTTTTTGTCGAGGGATAGAAAATGTTTCTAATGGATTTATTTAGTTACTAGTTTATTCTTTGCTCGCCATCTCGACTTTGTTAGAAAGAATTTCCAACGGAGGTATAATGGTTTCAAGAATATTCTATTTGATCAAAAACTTAGCTTTATTGAATTTTTAACAACTTCATACCATCTCGGTTTTGTGAAATAAATTCCAACACCGGTTTAATGGTATGAATTTAGCAATTAATACAAGTGATAATGAGTGATATTCATATATTTGGTGACTTTATTTATTTACTCCCTTTTCAGGTTCCTTTTAACCATACCATAAAGGTCGGTCTCATTTTTTAAGTTAACCATACCATTTCTTAGAAAGGTTGGTATCAAAGAATAATAAAATGAAAAAAAAATAAAGTTAGAAGTTAACAGTACCACTTCTTTAGAAGGATTGGTACAAAAATAAAGAATCAAGCAATAAATAAATGTTAGGTGCAGAAAAGTAAATGACAGAAAGTAAATGTTAGTTGCAGAAAATAAATGACAGAAAGTAAAAACTTAGTAGTTAGATCACTCATTATGACTGTGTTTTTTTCCTCTTCACAAAGATACAATGTATGAATTAAATTGAACTTTGATTCAAGGTTTCTTTCTTTGCCAATAAATAAAATTTATTTGATAACACTATATCGAACCACAAAGAATTGCCTAATAGAACATTATTATAAACATGTTATATCACTAATAAAGTTTGAACATATTTTTGGTTTGATTTTGTATATGAAATTTTAACAAATAAACATAAACAAGTAATATGCACAAATTCTTGAGGAGAAAATTAGCTTGAATGATGGAATTATTTCTTAACATGTTTCTTATGAAAAATGTTTATGAAAATTATGTGTTATACTTTGGTTATTCCAAACATCAGTTCATAAAATTTATTATAATGAAACAAGAAATTGAAATTTATTATAAATTGGTTATTCCAAACATCAGTTAATAAAATTTCTTAACATGTTTCTTATGAAAAATGTTTATGAAAGTTATGTGTTATTCCAAATATCAATTCCTTGTGGTTCGACATAATCCTATACTATACTACAATTGAATCTTGAAAAGAGATGCAAGTATAACATAGCCAAGTGTTAACTTATAAAATTTATTTGTTGATTAAAAGAATCGTAAAAACATAAGTTCAAACAAATTCATGATTTGTAAATTTGTACATAGGAATAATATGCAAAAGATTGCAATCCAATCAATGGATTGTTACTTGGTAAGTAAAGAGTGATGAAAAATAATATAACCACTAACATTTACATTCCGTCATTTACTTTTCGCAACTAACATTTACTTTCAGTCATTTACATTTCCACAACTAACATTTATTTATTGCTTTATTCTTTATTCTTTATACCAACCCTTCAAAAGAAGTAGTACGATTAAATTGTAACTTTATTCTTTTGTTCATTTTATTCTTCGATACCAACCTTTCGTAAGAAATGGTATGATTAACTTAATAAAATGAGTCCGACCTTTATGGGATGGTTAAAAGGAACCTAAAAAGGGATTGAATAAATAAAGTCATTAAATAAATTTTTCATCACTCATCACTCTTAATTAAATAAATAACTTGCACACTCGAAAAACCCTTTCAACAAGTGACACACTTTTTTATTGAAGGGGGCATTCCTGGCTTAATGAAATCTCTCATTTCAAAAATTTGGCGCTGCTACTAGGGAATTGTTAGAAATTCATACTTATATTTTTTGTCATTAGTAATTGTAAATATAATTTTATTTTCTCTTTGTATATATCTATTTTTCTTTTTGTATATCTTTCTTTCATTTTTCTGTTTTGTACATTTAAAAAAATCAAAAATCCAAAAAGAAAGAAAACCATAAAAGGTACTGGAATGGGTAAGGATTAGTTAAGAAACATTTTGTTTTTGCTATACAAATTTTTAGAGGATGAGGAGGTACCCCTCAATAAATTTTTCAAAAGAACACCATAAAAGGTACTGGAATGGGTAAGGATTAGTGACTAGAATTCCAAAAATAAAAGAAGAAAAGTAATTCTTCAAAATTCCAAAAGGGGAAGCTACTCTAATCGTTAAAGGTTAAGTATTCACCATGTACATTTTGATGCACATATTTTATTTTGTGATACTTTAACCTATATCTCCATAAACATGCTTTAGTTGATGATTTTTAAAGTTGAGAAATATTATTTTTAAAACTAAGAGCATCGCATGTTAAATTTGTGCCAAAAAATCATTTTTCCAAACTTGAGAACTCCAAAAAATGTGTTTTTTGGTTTACTAAGAGCATGCATGTTAAACTAAGAGCATGCATGTTAAAAATGTGTTACTCGATAAATCCAATAGTCGGATACATTTAATGTACTTACCTATACTTCAGGACCTACAAATAGTTTACCGTTATAGTTGGGGTTCAGCTTGTTTAGCTAACTTGTATAGGGAGATGTGTTGGGCAACAAAACTCAATGCAAAGGCAATGGATGGTTGCTTGATACTTTTACAATCTTGGGCATGGTATCGCCTACGTTTCTTTGCACCTAGAGTTCAAGTTCTACCTACTTATCCATTTGCATCAAGGTAATATATATTTTTACCTATATATAAATTTTATTTATAACCACAAAATTTTCTCTCTCTATTATAATTAATATAAAAAATTTATAGGTGGGGTCTCGACAACTATAATTTTTAAGGAATTTCACATCGAGATTTGACAGGATATAGGTCACGCTTAGATCATATGGATGTCAACCACGTAAAAACTTTTAAACTCTTATTTCTTACAATTTATAGCAATATTTCAATTTTCTAACAATATGTTATCTTCATTTGTCAATTGAAATGGCTCCCATAGGAGACTGACATGAACAATGTCCCATATGAGACTGACATAATGTTTAAAAACATATGGTGATCCTAAATGTTAATGTATAAAGCTTTAAAAAAAAATTGGTACATTGAAAATTAAAAATCAAAGAAAGAAACTAGTGCAAGTGAGAAAGGTCCATCTGTAGAATGGACAGAGATCCAGGGCTGGAGAGTCCTAGATAATGCTTAAAACATTACCATAAAAGGAGTTCGAATGCTTTTTATTTTATTTTAAAATTGAAAATTGAGGAAAATCATGAATTTATGTATTATTTGCTACCCCAAATATATTCTGATTGCAAATCATAATGATTATTTCCTTATTTTAATTATATCACCTAATCAAATTGATGTCATTTTATTTGGTTTGTTTATTTTCGAATTGTGATCTATAATTTATTTATTGTACCAAATATTTATATGAAAATAATATTTTTAATTATGATTGATTGAATCTTTTTTATTTCAATATGATCTCCCTTTTATCAATTTTATGATTTTTCACCTAATTTTTTGTAGTTTAATAATATGTTTCTTTTTTTTAAGCAAGGGGCTTAGCCCATAATATATTAATAATTTGAAAACATACAAGATTAGTTTACAAACCTATATGAAGGTAATTGAAAACTATCCCTATACAAATGAGGAATCACTAAAGAAGGTGGATGAGTCCACCAAGTGTAGCAATTATGGTCAATGCCCAAGTTTGCCAATGAATCAGCACATTGATTTCCCTCCCTGTAGATGTGTGTTATCCAGCAATCCATGGAAGACAAGAGCATCTTACATGACCTCCAAGTTGACATTAATTTCCAAGGGATCACCATAGTACCTAGGAGAATTTTTGTGACCAACAATGAGTCACATTCTAACCAAATTGTGAGCCATCCCATGCTGTGAGCCTTTTGGATTGCTAAAAAGGCTGAAGAAAGCTCAGCATAGAGAGCATCATGTATGCCAAAATATGTAGAGAAAGCACCCATGAACAAGCCATTGTGATCCCTGAATATTCCTCCCCCTCCAGCATGCCCTGGATGGCCTCTAGCAGCCCCATCCGTATTGATTTTCACCCTTCCAAAGGGAGGCAACTTCCAATTGACCTCCAAGATTGAAGGAGATTTTCTATAGTTGACCTGCACTTTTAGAGACCTTATGATTGAGAAATCAAGAAGAGAGGAACTTGCTATTGCCGAGGAAGAATTACCAGCCAGAGTGAGGGAGCTCTTGATTCATGATTGATATTGACTAACTTGTAATATTGCAATGATGGGTTTACTAACAATGTTATGACTTATGAGCTTGGTGGTAGTGGTTTCATTTTGACATATTAACTATTTAACATTATATTTATGCGCAAACAAATTTCACCAACAATTAAAATTTAAAGAATAATGAGAAGAAAAATAATTTATGGTAATTACTTGCAAAATAAATAAAGTCGATGAGGTTTCTTGTGGACTTTCCTCTTAATTTTTTATCTAACACATATTACATATAAAGAAAAGAATTAATTAATTCCATATTTTCCTTTCTTGCTTTACTAAATTTTAAAATATAACACATATGAGTATAATATATATGTATTGTAAGTTTAAATATTTATACACACTTGCTATATCATTCATCATTGATTTGTATTATTTTTAAAAAAATGATGATTAAATATGAATAATGAATGATACATTAATAATGTATCAAACTCATCCACTGTCAACTGATATATATATTTTTCTTAAAATATAGATGGTCATAAAAATCATGATTCATTATATAAAAAACTAACATTATTTGACATACCATGATTTGTTAATACAGTAACAATGTATCACATTCATATATTATCAATGCATATATATTTTTTCTTCAAAATATAAATGGATCATACATCTGAAAAATCATGATTCAATGTACCAAAAATAACATTATTTCACATGCCATGATTCATTGCATCACAATTTTATAGTCTAGGTTCAATATGTTATGTTAAGCCAGTTTCCATATATCATGTTTATCAAACCATATATCATGTCTATCAAGGATGTTATAGATATATGATAAATAGTTTAATATATATATCAATAGTATACTTTTTATATTATTAATATATTATTTATTATTGATATGTTAATTATTATTTTCTCTTCAAATATATATTAATTGTATATGATGTGAATCTAAGTTTTTTATGGTATTTCATTCAGTGAACTAAAAAAATAATTTATTTCTTCAAAACTTTCTATATATAAAAAGACTCACAATTACTTTTCTCTATTCTACTTTTAATACTTTAAGTTTTTTTCTTTGGGAAAACTATGTCTAAACTAACTTGTAACTTTATATTGTTATTGTATCATTCACCATTCATTTTTTATCATCATTAAATTGTAAACAAAAGTAATGCAAAAGAATGATTGATGATGCACTGATTGAGTATAAATATTTTAACGACTAGTTCATAGTTATTACATTCTTTTTCTTTTAATTTTTCCACCTTAACAAGTATTTAGCTATTCATTTAAGACATCATTAATAATTAAACTATTCATTTATAAAATATTAATTGTAATTGATGCACATTACTCTTTTTACCTTCAAGTCACATCTAAAGTTAAAACTTCTTTTATATCTATTTTCTATTTTCTTTTCTTTTATTATTGTTGCAGAATATATACTTTTTTTCAAATTCATTACTATTTTGCGCTTAATTTAAATGTTACATATTATAATATTATTGTCAGTTTTCCAACATTTATTATTTCCAATAGTGCATCATTCATTTTTATTTAATTTTATTTCATCTTATTTTGACACTATTCAAAATAATAGTATTTTTTGTGTTTTATTATTTAAGTGATCATGTGACTAATAATCATCCATATTTAGTTCTAAGACTCAGATTTATTATTCTCATAGTTTTTATATGGGAGTTACTCTCACTAGAGTCACTCCATACATATATAAATATAAAGTATAACATAAATTCAAATCAATTTGTTTTTAATTTTTAATAAAAACTCAAACTATGTTTCTTTGGTAGAATACTATGTGTGAGATACCATGTGCATATTTGGTTGTTCTTTTTACATTACTGTTGGTATTTGTTTTCAATTCTATGTTTATTGATATTAGATTACTAATGAGTGTCTCATCAAGTCCAAATGAATTTCACATCATCTATTCTTTCAAATCCAACATCTCCTCTCTACTTTCTACACAATTGTCCCCGCTCTAATATTTTTCATGTAATTGGCTTTCATCGAAAAACATCTTCATAAGATCTATTCTTTGTTTTATAAATAAACTTTTTTTAATTATTTTCTTCATTTTTTCGTGTAGCAAGAAATGCATTGTAGAACACTACTACAGTAATAAAATTCATTCCTCTCTATATCTTATAGGCTGAATCATAATAAAAGCATCAAAAGGGCTGCTACCACTTAATTGTTGCAGTTCAAGTGTAGATATGAATTATCAAACTTATTTTTTATATTTAGTATTTATATGATAATTTTCAATTCGCATTGAGACAATATGACAAACATAATATGGACTACAAAATTAAAATATTGGAAAACTCAACAAAAAGAATCAACAAACAAGAAGCAGGCATAGAAGTTGGAATTGGAAAACCCCACAAAAACATTAGATTATGAAATTTAAAAACTCATGAAAGAGTAATTAGAACCTAATATTTTAGGTACTAAGTAGCAGGAAACATGAGAAAATTAAAAACACTTTTCCCCCAATTTTACTTCTCTTGGCTATTATTATAAAGTTAAAATTATGCAAACAATTAGTAGCATAATGAAGAAGATACTCAAAGAATGTAAGAAGAGAGAAGAACATGAATTGAAACATTTTTAGTTGGTCGTGTACTTGGACTTGGAAGAACATATGATGTGAAATTCATTTTGACTTGAAGAGAGGCACATGTTGAATAAATGTAGTAATCTACCTTTGATTGACAACATGCACGATTGTAAGAAATGAGAGCAATTAATATGTATCATCAAATCTTATATGAATGGTCATGCACATGACTTTTTTAAGTGATTATGTGACTAATAGTCATCCATGTTTACTTGTAAGAATCATATTTATTATTCTCCAAGTTTTTATGTGAGAGACACTATCACTAGAGTCACTCCCTATATATATAAATATAAAGTATAAGATAAATTCAAATAAATATTTTTTCATTTTTATTAAAAAGTCAAACTATGTTTCTTTGGTTCGATACCACATGTGAGATACCATGTGCCTATTTGGTTATTCGTTATATATTTCCTTTTGTATTTTTTTCCATTCTATGTTTATTGTTATCACCCCACCTACATGAGGGTAAGAGGAATAATTCTTATCCATTAGAATAAATTCAAAATTTGAGATTAGATTACTAATGTGTCTCTCCATGTCTAAATTAATTTCACATCATCTACTATTTCAAATCCAACATCTCCTTTCTATTTTCTACAAAGTTGACCGCACCCTAATATTTCTCCTGTAATTGACTTTCATCGACAAACATCTTCCTAAGATCTATTTTTAGTTTTATGACTAAAACTTTCTTTGTACTTGTTTTCCTCATTTTTTCGTGTAGAAGGGAATGCATTGCAGAACATTGCTACAATAATAAAATTATTTCCTCTCAATATTTTATAGGCCTAATCATAATAAAATGATTAAAAGGGTTACTACCATTTAATTTTTGTAGTTCAAGTGTAGATATGAAATATCAAACATATTTTATATATTTAGTATTTATATTATAATTTTCAATTCTCATTGAGCCACTATGACAAACATATTGTGGACTACAAATTTAAAATATCCGAAAACTCAACCAAAATCATCAAACATACAAGATGCAGCCATAAAAGTTGGAAATGAAAACCCCCCACAAATATATTAGATTAAGAAACTTTCAAATATGTGAAAGAGTAATTAAAACATAAGCTTTTAGGTAGTAAGTAGCAAGAAACATGAGAAAGCTAAAAACATTTTCCCCCTAATTTTACTTCTCTTGGCTTTTACTATAAATTTATAATGATGAAACCAATTAGTAGCATTACGAAGAAGATACTCAAAGCATGTGCGAAGAGAAGAATATGAATTGAAACATTTTTAGTTAGTCGTGTATTTGGACTTAGAAGAACATATCATGTGAAATTCTTTTGGACTTGAAGAGATGCATATGATGATTAAAATTAGTAATCTAATCACAACCATTGATTTTTAATTGGAGGGCTGAGAATTATCCATCTAACTCTCATATAAGTTGAGATACATCCTATATATATATATGGAGCTAACGTGAGAACGTGCACCATCGTAAGAAATGAGAGCAATTAATATGTACCATTTAATCTCATATGAATAGTGATGCATATGACATTTTTAAGTGATCATGTGACTAATAATCATCTATGTTTAGTTGTAAGACTCAGATATATTATTCTCACAGTTTTTATGTCAGAGTTGCTCTCATTAGAGTCACTCCCTATATATATAAATATAAAGTATAACATAAATGAAAATAAATATATTTTTCATTTTTATTAAAAAGTCAAACTATGTTTCTTTGGATGGATACTGTAAGTAATAGATAGAAATTAAGAGGGGGTGAGTTAGTTGTTGGGAGAAATGACCGATTTTTCTACTTTAATATCAAAGTGTTTGTGCAGTAAAATGTTGACGCAGAAGTCAACCAAGTTAAAGAACAAAAGTAAACACACAAAGAGAGTAGAAGAAGAAGAAGAGTACACATAGAACTTTATACTAGTTCGCCTTCTTGTCCACCGAAGGTTACAACCAGTACTTTTGCCACACGAGATTTTTCCACTAGATAATTGGAGTTACAATTACAAATTCTCTCCCCGAGACCCTTGTACCTTACACAATCACAATTATCTACCCTTGGAAAAAACCATTCAAAGTGAACTCTTCTCCCCTTATCAACACACCCATATGATGAAAAGTTTATAACAAGATGAAGAATATATCAATGGCAGGATTGTCTTTACAAGTTTTGACAATGCTATAAGTTGCAATCCTTTTACACTAAGTTATGAAAATTTCGTGTGAATTGTATTATTTTGAATTGAATGTCTCAATGCCTTTAAATAGGCTTCCAATCCACCAAGATAACCTTCCATGAAGAGGAGACACGATTGGAATGAAATCCATTCACTTTGGATGGAAGTTGTTCATTTGAATTTAAGCATCAGGTTTCCAAAAGCTATAGGTAATCGATTGTCACGATGTTGTAATCGATTACCGAAATTTTATGTCTAAAGTGGTAATCGATTAATACATAGTAAAATTTGGTTACTCAGTATCAGTTATGATTTGTATCTATTTTCTTAGTCAGGTAACATGTTACGTACTTCTAGTAACATGTTACCAACTGTCACACAGTTCAAGACTTATCCAATTCTTTTGAAAATAGTTTTGATTCCTTTGAGCATTGCTACTAATTATATAAATTGAACATAAGGATAGAAGTACTTATTGAAGACTTAAACTATAATACCCTTGAAGCTTGAATCTTCTAAGTCTTCATAGTCTTCTTCATTTTTCTTCTATTTGTGATCTTGATATCTTCATCAAAATCGTGCCAAGGTCAGGACCAAGATCTTCTTCACAATCTCCTTTTTTTTATGATGACAAACTAACATCCTTTGAAATTTGGGATTTGAAATTTTATAAGATCCACCCTATGCAGTATGCTATATTAAGTATGCATATTAAGTATGCTCCCCCTATCTTGTATGTCACCCCCCTTTGTTTTATTGTATGTGCCGATAATTTTTGATAGAAAAAGACACAAGTCCAACATTTCTCCCCGTTTTGACTTCATCAAAAATAAGAAAATCTAGGTGTCCAACACAATATATATATATATATATATATATATATATAACATGATATATAGTTTGACTTAGTGAAAGTCAAGGTCATAAATTCTTTTAAAAACAACAGTATGAATTTGTGATTAATATCAAATGCTAGGAGATAATCAATATGTAATAACATTAGCAGTTGAAAAATAATTAAAAGTAGTTCATACATGACAAAAAGTAAGATAAGAAATAACAACCATGAACCATCAGTTTGAAAATAACAACAACAACAAATGACTATGCAAAATCCTAGACCACTACTCCTAAGAATCTAGGGCTCCCCGTTGAGCATCCTAGACCATCTAATCCATTCGGTTTGACAAACGTCAAAGTTCTTCTTGGACTTGATGATTTGTCGTATCAAGGGTATCCATCATATTAGTGATGTAACCTCAAATTAAAAACAACTCGCCATAATCATCTGATTGGAAGGAGTAGAGTCAGAGGAGGAAGATTCAGCATGAAATAAGGGTCGAGAAGGAAGGTCGACATAAGGACTTTCCAGGTTAGCAGCCTGTTGATCACCATAATGCTTATAAATCATGCTAGTGGTATCTCGAAAGAATCCCATCTTGTGGATCACATCCACATCAAATTTGTTATCCCAAGCATCGAGTAAGATCTTAGAATATCCAACAAAAGAAACGCTAGAATACTCAAGTATATCATTTATGAGAATAGCATAAGGCAAGGGTCCAAAATCACTTCTAAAGATCCACATTTGTCTCATTCCCATTAATGTCCAATTTATTGGCACATTATGTTTAATCGCCTACATCAATTGTAGTTTCATATCATTTAATTGCAAATGATTTGAAATATTTGGAACCACGATGTAACTCAAAAAATAATGAAGCCAACGATCCTCTAGGTTTAGATTTCCAAGAAGTAAAATATTTCGGTTTAAAACAGAATCACCAACAGATCTTTGTTTACACATTTCAATTTTCCCTTTTGAATATCTACACATAGAGTAGTAGAAACCCATCTTATTATACCCTTCTAAGTCACATTGAATGCTTGATTCTACTATCGTCCCTATGTATGGCATATTACCGCAAATAGAACTTAAAGTTCTGAAGTCTATGACAATTTTTTGCCTTTGAGAAAATAGAAGATTTTATTCTTCTTGAAATTTAGATTGCAGTAAAATACCCATACAAGTTCAGGATAATAGTAATAGCGCATTTCACAAAACTCAACGAGTCTTTTTTGCTTAAACAAGATAGGGAAAATGAAATCATTGTTCTCAAAAGAACTTAACATAACATACTTAGGAGTAAAAATGGGTCTTTGCATGAAGTGCTCCTTGAAGATTTTGCATTGTTCCTCGTTAGAGGTTTGATGCCTTCCTTGAGTTCATTTGTGCATTGTTTCTTGGTTCTATAGGATGAAGCCATGAAATTGAGTTTTTGAAATCTTAGGTTTTGAAGGTTTGGAGATTTAGGGGTTTTTGATTTTGACCTCTAAACACGAAAGTGATGGTTGGATCCTCTGGCGTGTGTCTTTACTCTCTTAGCACGTCCTCTCTCCATTGTAGTTGAAAGTGATGGTTCTATAGGATGACCTCATGAAGATGAGTTGCTTTGTCCACCGCAGAAGCGAAATACATTGTCGCTGGCGTGTGTTGCACTGAAATCCTCTCAATGAAGCATCAACTTAATGACTGTGGGCTTATATTAGAAAAGATCCCTATTAAGTGTGATAACATGAGTGCTATTAACCTTTCCAAGAATCCTGTCTTGCATTCAGGAACCAAGCATATTGAAATAAGGCATCATTTATTTTCGTGATCATGTTCAAAAAGGTAATTGTGTGATAGAATTTGTTGAAACATCTAAGCAATTAGCGGATATTTTCACCAAGTCCCTCTCACGAGTTACTTTCTATGTTCCTCGAAGAGAACTAGGAATCCTTGATGAAAAATATCTTGATTGAGCTTATGTTATTGCCTTGCATGATTTATTTGCCTTGTATGCTTCAAAATGAAAACATGTTGAATGTTAAATATTCCTTGTATGATCCATGATTCTGTGTATAAAAGCTTAATATATATATGTGACTGCTCAAAAATGAGTTGTTAAAAAGTTCGAAATTCTTGCATGCTTACCCTAAACATCCAAAACATTGTATCTGATGCATTTAATCGCTTAAGGGCATAAGTTAATCGATTACCTGAGTGATTTTTTTTAAAACCTAGCATTTTTAACTCAGGTAAATCGATTAAGCCAAGCTGTTAATCGATTAACGACACCAATATAATAGAAACATAAGCGTTTCTGGGCATTTTTCAAAACCTCCATCATCTCCTTTTCTCTCAAATCTCAGAGGAACAAGTTCAACATCATCCCTAAAATCCAACCTAGCCCAAACTGAATAACCCCACTCTATTTCCACTCCATAAACCGGCTTCTCCATCTCCAATTTCCAAGAAATCCGGTTTCCCCCAAAATTCAAAACCCTACCTTAGGTTTCCCTAAATCCCTCCATTAAACCTTCATCACAGTTCGGTTTCAACTACAATGACGAGAGGACATGCTAAGAGAGTAGAGACAACCGCTCAACGTCCACCGCGTGCTCCAAAATCCATGCCATCTAGTCAATAGGCAAGGTAGGACCGTGGGGACCCGTATTATTTGCTGATTCTGCAAGAAAACTGGTTGCTCAAATTTCAGGGAACGAAACCCACATACATAAGGTTTTCAAATCTGACTTGGTTAGTGAAACAGAATTTTGATTTTCTGCATTGTTTGCAAGCACAAGGGGTTGTCCCCTTCTTGGAATTGAAAGGTAATATCTATCCTACTCTAGTTAGGGAATATTATGCTAACTTTAGATATAAGGATGGAAAGTATTGGTCTTTGATTACTGGAAAATTGTTTGAGCTAAATGAGAACATTTTTATGAACATGGGTGGCTTATCATGTAATGGTGCTAGCTTATGAGATTGTGGTTTGGCAAACAATAACATTTTCGATGATGCTAAAATGTATAAATCTTGTTTGCGAAGACCTCAGTTGTATGTTTAGGGTAAATTAATGAAAGTTGGGTCGTTATCCATAGAGAATAGGCTCCTACATTATCTAATTGCCTATATTCTGATTCAGGGGAACACAAATCATGCACAACCTACCGTGAATGATTGTCCTGTTTGCTGTAAAGGAGAATATAATTGTAATAACTCTAATAACTCTCCTGGCTTTTGACTAGAATTGAATACTTGTATCTTTTTGATAATGTCAAAAGGGGTAGAAAGGTTGCTTGTTGTGTTAAATGTATTTGTAGGTTGTATAATAGCTTCCGTAATATCATTGCTTACCTAAGGGGGAGAAAATGCGCTTCAACTTTGAATAACAACCATTATGCAAATTCATCATCAAGCTAACTCATCAAATGTTTCTAACTATTTTAATGTGGTATTTGTCATCATCAAAAAGGGGGAGATTGAAAGTACAAAAGTGTCAAGGATCACACTAGCAATACTTTTCCTATGTTTTTGACGAAGACAAGGTTTTATTAAAGCTTGAAGATGGCTCAACAATCAACATGAATTGGACGATGGTATAATGATCTATCATAAATGACAAAATATGAATGATGAATATTTCATAATCTCATCCTAATGTTTTAAAAAAAGATTTAAGAAACATAATGCTTAAAGAAAACATGGAGAAGTTGCTTGCATACACATTTCAATGTTCATTTCATGATATATTTGTGAACATTTTATAAAGAAAAATCCCTTTATTTTTTAAATAACATAAGCTTCTTCCCCCTTTTATTATTATATAGATATAATAGAGAGAAGGTTACAACTCAAATCCCAGTCTCATACATGCGATTCTCACGAAAAAGAAGCAAAGATGATGCTACCTCCAACTCATCATTGGATGCTGGCATATTATCTTGGGCCTCAACCAAGGAAGCCTTGAACTCCACAAGCTCCTCAAAACTAAGATTATCAATGGGAAGTTTTCCGTTGATAAACTTGTATTTGCTAAGAGCTTTATCAAGCTCCTTCTTCTTATCCTTCTCCACTTGAATCTGGTCTTTCAGCTCTTGAAGTTGATGGCTAAGCTTACCAATATTGCCATCATCATTTGAGGACTCACCATGACTCACATGTGATCCTTCTCCTTGGTGAAGGAACTTCTTAGTCACAGCCTCAATGCTTGGATGACCAAAAGAGTAAGCCTTGCCACCAACAGAAAATAAAAGAACAACAACTTCAACACCACAAAGAATGGATAGCTCCATTGCTTTCTTAAAAAGGCCACTTTTGCGCTTAGAAAAGGTGACCAGCCTAGAGCTTTTGTTCTCCATCAATTTCATCTCAATCTTTCTGTGAGACATCGTTTCTTCCTTACCTGATGCTAGGTATTGTGAAGGTATTAAGTATGGAACAAGACTTATATAGGCCAACAATTGGAACATATCTTGCCACCTAAGAAATGATTATTATAGTAAGAGTGTAATATTTATGTATTGTTAATGTAAAAATTTATATACAATTAGTATGTCCTTCACCATTCATTTATATTAGTTTTTGAAGAGAGGATTCATCAAAGAAGGAGATTTATTTTAAAAGGAAAATTGTAAAACTTAATTTTAACATTTTCATAAATTATGAAATGAACCCTTGGTAAGGTTTGGTATTTGGTAGGTGACCATCATAGAATGGAATGAAAAAGAATGATACACTGATAATAAAGGGATTTTGAAACAAAAATGAAATGCCTTTTTAACATTAAGTTCTACCTATAAAATACATTAATTATATAGACTAAAACTCATGTGCTACATTTATTTTGTTGTCTACCTCACATTTTAAATTAATGTTTATTAGAGATATATGATTAGAAATTTTAGGCCTGCAATGGTTAAATGTGTTATCATCATTATTTTTATTAACCATATTAAAGTGATCTAATTTAAATAAGGTTTGTGGTTAGGAACACAATTTTCATATGAAGTTTTTGTGTATATATTAAATGTCTTATTTCAATTTGTATGATGACCAAAATCAGTAGTAAGAAAAATGTGGATAATCATAAAAGATTGTGAATTCAAAAGGGCATCATTTTACATGAAAGTGTGAATTCAAAATTATATCACTTTACATAAGAGAACATGGAATTGTAATAGCTAGTGGTTTCATTTTTGACATATTGATAATTTAACATTATACTTATTATATTTATGTACACTAGCGTGTTTGATAGGCACGGTCCTATTGTTTGTAATGTGTATTCTACATATTAAGTTGTATTATATATTATAATTTGCACTTGAATATATATTCGTTTGAGGTAATTGTTCAATCTTAAAGAAATGATACATATACAATTGTGTTCATCAATAATAGAGTCTTGATATATTCACTTAATTTTATTTTCTAGCGTGTTGACAGGTACCACTGTGTCTGTCAACCCACTTTCATATTGTTTGTAACGTGTAGTCTGGATGTTTTAAATGTCAAATATTCACATACTCTTTACTTAATTGCATACATTGTGACCAATGCAATATATAGCATGCATTCCTATTTTTTAATTTAATGAATATACATTGTGACCAATGCAATAGATTTACTCAATAGTTTTTAATTAATTAGATAAAAAATTAGTTTTATATGTAGAATACACATTACAAATGATATGAAATCGGGTTGACAAACCCGGTAGTGCCTGTTAACATGCTAGAAAATAAAATTAAGTGAAGATATCAAGACTCTATTCTTGATGAACACAATTATATATGCATCATTTCTTTAAGATTGAACAATTACCTTAAACGAATATATATTCAACTGCAAATTACAATATATAATACAACTTAATATGTAGAATACATACACATTATAAACAATAGGAAAGCGGTTTGACATGCACAGTAGTGTCTGTCAACATGCTAGTAAAGATAAAATTAGAAGTTATAAAATATGAAATACATGTTTATTAATATAAGTATATATAAAGATGAAATTAGAAGTTATAAAATAAAATTAGAAGTTATAGAATATGAAATAAATGTTTAGTAGTATAAGTATATATAAAGATGAAAGTATAACTTATACAATAAAATTAGAAGTTATAAAATATGAAATAGGAAAACCCAAAATAACTTCATGAAATTTAGGTTAGGTTTTTCCTTTATTAAGTGGTATAGATATGCAACTTATAGTTAATATATTTGAGGTGGTTATATAGGATTATATGGTTTTTTTAAATTAAAATTTGGAAGGGCAAAATAGGAATATAAAAATTATGCCATGGTGGTAATTACACCATGTTTTGGCTTTATATATAGTATAGATATCAATTTAACCAACACTTAAAATTTAAGGAGTTATCAGAAAGGAAAACAATTAACATAACTATTTGCAAAAGAAATAAAATGTATGAGGTTTTTTTATTGATTTTTCCCTTAAATTTATCTAACACGTATTACATATAAAGAAACAAATTAAGTATTTTCATATTTCTCATTTCCATCTTTACTAAATTTTAAATATTAAATGTAGGAGTATAATATCTTTGTATTATGAATTTAAAGATTTATACACACTCATATATCATTCATGGTCCATTTGTATTGTATTTTTTAAAAGTCAATAATGATTAAACATGTATGATAGATAATAAAATGACAAAGACAATGTATTAAACACTGTCAGTGCATATTTTTCCCTCTTAAAATATAGATGGTCATACATATGAAAAATCATGGTTCATTGTATCCAAAAAATAACATTAGTAGACATACTATGATTATTAGATACAGTATCAACATATCAAACTCATACACTTTAGGTACATAAATATTTTTCTCAAAATACACATTGATCATACATCTAAAAAATTATTTTACATACCACGATTCATTCCATCACAGTTTTATTATCAAGAGTAAATATGTTATGTTAAGCCAGTTTCCATATATCATGTCTATCAAACCATATATCATGTCTATGGAGGATATAATAGATATATGACAAATAGTTTAATATATATATCAATAGTATAATTTATGAGAAAAATATATATTTATTAACTGTGTATGAGTTTTATACACCGTTATTATATCATCAATTGTTCATATTTAATTATTATTGACTCTTTAAAGAAAGTAATTCAAATGAATAGTGACTGATATAATAATTGTGTATAAATCTTTACACTGACAATGCATAGATATTTCACTCATAATTTATATATTATTAATACATTATTTATTATTGACATGTTAATTGTCATTGTCTCTTAAAATATATATTAATGATAAATGATGTGTTAACTATCTAAACTATTTTAATAGTACATGATTCATTGAACTAAAATACCAATTTCTTTCTTTACAAAATTATATATTATTAATAAATTATTAAAAAAAATTACAATACATAGACATTACAATCATAATTTGTATATTAATAATAAATTATATATTACTGACATGTTAATTATCATTGTCTCTTAAATTATATATTAATGATGAATAGTCTGTTGATTTTCTAAATTGTTTATGGTATGTGATTCATTGAACTAAAAACTTAATTTCTTTCATTAAAATTTTATATATGTAAAAGGACTCAAAACTATTTTTCTCTATTCTACTATTAATACTTTAAGGCTTTTTCTTTTATATGTTTTCCACCTTAGTAATTATTTAACTATTCATTTATTACATCATTAATAATAAAACTATTGATTTTTAAAATATTAATTGTAGTTGATGCACATTAGTTTTTAATCTCCTTCAAGTCACATCTATAGTCTTCTTTTATCTCTATTTTTTATTTTGTTTTATTTTATTATTGTTACACAATATATTTTTCTTCAAATTCATTACTATTTTGTGCTCAATTTAAAAGTTCATATTATAATATTATTGTCAGTTTTGTAGTATTTATTATTTCCAATAGTACATCATTCATGCTTATTTAATTTTATTTCATCTTATTTTAATAGTATTGAAAAAATTGATATTTTTGTATTTTTTGTATTATTTTAAATAATCAAATTATATTTAGATTCATGGTTTAGGATTTTATTATATTAATATTATTATTTCGAATAATAACTTCTGATGGATTTACTTTTACAATATTTTGTTTTATTGCTGGAAGAAATAAAAGAAACTAAAGTGAAAGTGTGAAATTGGTTTAAACATGTTTCAAACTCTGTCATTCGGGAGAGACAGTCACGCATCTCGAAAGAAATTAGTTCCTAATCTATGTGATGTCCCTTAGTTATACAAAAAAAATTATACCAATATATTGTTTGATGAAAAATATTATATTTAATTAAATTTTTATAGTGTTTTTCTCATGAATCAAAATGCATTAGTACATGAATGTGACATAATGTATGTTATTTATGACTTCATCTCTCGTACTTTAGTAAGAAAACTCATTTGACACCTATGGACATTTTCCTTAAATTACTATTGTTAATTTATTTTGGACAAACTTGAACGTTTTGTTTTACCAGCCTTATTACCAATGCATATGGGTCTATAAAATAAAAATATAGGTGTTATAAATATTAATACAATATAACAATAAAATCGACACTATAATATCTATGCATTTTAAGTATAAAAATTGAGACATAGTCATTACATTATTTACTATTTATTTCTATTATCTTTTTAATCAACAATGATTAAACATGAATGGTGGATGATACAATGACCATATAAAAAACTCATACACTATCACTATATACATTTTTATCCTCTTAAACTTATATTACACATTACATTACTTACCCAAATTTTTGTAAGAGATTTTTGGTACATTAGAGATCCTCATCCAGAATGTAAAATAAAGAAAAAATTTGATAATTTTTAATATTATTTTATTTAGAATTAATTAAAGTTTGAACTTTTCAAAAATTATATAAGACATACATTTACTTATTTGATTATTGTAAGCTTTAACACAACAAAAATTCTTTACTTCACAAATCTTAAGTCTTTCATCCTTCCTATCCTTCTATTTAGTTTATAGATAATATAACCTGATTAGAATTAGAAATATAATTAAGAATCAAAATTTTCCTATGAACTTTTGCACCAAACATTGGACACTTAATTCCATCATGGAGCATGTCATTGTCGTATGTTTAATGTAGCACAAATGCAGTCTAACATAATTATGTATCATCTTTCCATGTCATATTACAATTGCGAAATAATATTTATATTTCAATACATTATTTATTATTAATATATTAATTATTATTGTCTCATATGAATATAAATGATTGTTGGCTATCAATTTTTTATAGTACATGATTCATTGAACTACAAAATTAATTTATTTCTTTAAAAGATTCTATATATAAAAGGACATACAATCGACCGTGAAATCAGTCTCAATATCAGCACAATACAACAATTATATCAGTCATAGAATCATACTGGTAAAAACCGACCAAAATTGGTCAAAACCTGTCATGACAGCCGGTTTTCAATGGAAATATACCGATCATAACGAATTTTTACCAAAATGTTAATATAGGGGATCAAACCCACATCTAGTACATTTTTATACTTCTAAAACATGGTTTACCATCAAGTGATATATTTTTTGTTTTAACAAATTTTATAAATAAAAGTAGTTATTGTCTTCTTAATTGAATTTTTCAACATTAATGTTAGTATAAAATATATATATATTTAACTTTACCAATATGTCGTTTAATCAGTGAATCACCGGTTGAACCACTATATCAGTATCATGATCGGTTTGATAACCGATACGATATTAATAACATTGCTCACAATTACTTTTTTGTATTCTACTTTTAATGCTTAAAGGTTTTTTCTTTTATATTTTTTTAATCATAACAAATATTGAACTACTCATTTACTACATTAATAATAAAGAGAAAAATTTGATTGGAGACAACCATAACATATCATATTTACAAATACCCAATCATAGTTTGATAAATTATTAAACTATTGACCCCACTACACCAATCATTAAATAGGAGATTATGAGAGAGGAAAGAGAAAGACATGAGAGAGAGAGGAAAAAAACCTAAATTAATATAGTGGAATCCACAATTTAATGAGGTATCAAACTATAATTGAGTTTCTGCAAATATCAGGAATAAGGTCTTCATCCCAAAGACAACATGAGGTAGTTTTAGAGGTAAATCCCACAAATCAAGAGTCTGGAGAAATCATAAAAGAAAAATGGGTTATTGTAGGTTGCTACCAAGGAACCCTTGTAATGGAGGGAAGCACAATAAAGACGGTAAGTATTATTATTTGAGGGTGTTGGACCAGACTGGGATATAGAGCTTCCAACCATCAGGATATGGGAGGTCCTCTTAAATGAAGGAAATGCCTTCCTATTTATAGAGTTTTTCCTACCACCGCTGAGCTGCTTCTTTGCACCGCTCAGCAACTGACCAAACCCTTCAGCATGGGTTTGGTCACTTGGTCAAGTAGCTCGGTCACCTCCTTAAACTTGACTCACCATGGCTAGTTGTGAGCTATGGGACCACCTTTGGTGAGCTACTCCTGAAAAGCTTATGGTGGGCTACTTGAAGTGAGGCCATGCATGTCTTAATGGTTTCTTGATGGCTAAGTTAATTCTAGGTGCACACCGCTGAGCACACATGTGGCACCGCTAAGATGCCTGTTTGAGTAGCTTTGACCGTGCTGATTGAGACGTGGCTTAGTACTTGCCGACCTAGTCATGTGTCTGGTTCACCGCTGAGCACACATGTGGCACCGTTGAGTTGCCTGGTTGAGCAGCTTGAGCGTGGGCCAGGCTTGTGTCTGACCGTGCCAAGCTTGTGTTCTGAACATGTCAGGCTTTGTCTACTGCTAGGATGAAAGGTCAAGCAGGTCCGCTAAGCTACCTGCTTGAGCAACTTTGTCTGTGCCAGGTTGGTTTGATAGAGCCAGGTTGGGTCTGACCGTGCCAAGTTGGTTTGACTGAGCCAGTTTGGGTCTGACCGTGTCAGGCTGGTATCCAGGTCAGCTCAGCGTAGCTTTGTCCACGCTAAGCTGACTGCTTGAGCACCTTGAGTTTGACTTCTTTTTCTTGTTGGACCATGAGTCTTTATTCTCTTTATTTTTCTTTCTAAATCCTACAAAACACATTAAAGAGAAATACAAACACAAATATACAAGATTATGAAATTTTATCCAAAAAGTATTGTTTTTAAGTTGGTTTTTCTCAATTATATTTAAGATAAGTGCCATAAAAGTGTATGAAATTTAGGTATATTTGGCACTTATCAACTCCTCGATCGTCCTACCATTCCTCCAAGCTCTAGCCTCCCGCCTAGCCCAAAACTCGGCGATCAGGAGAACTGCCTCCACAACAACGGGGTCTGGCCCGTGGCGAATGCCCTTCTTCACTACCCGAGTGAAGATACAGCGATGACCCATCCGCCTCGGTACCGTATGAACATACGTATCATCATATGAGAAAGGTACAACCCAAGGAGAGTCGTTAGGAACAACTGACCTATGTGAGACACGCGAAGCAGCTCTCACGGTCTGGGAAATGATGAGGGGATTTGGTTCATCCCCAAGGAAGGTCACTGTGATCTCAAAGTCTCCATTGTAGCTTAAAGCATCGATTATGCTATTAACTGGTGGAAAGTGAGCTATACACGGCCTAATGTAGAATCAGCGACCACCTCTGCGTACCCATCTCCCCTTGGAGGTCATGTCGAACTGAAATTTGATCTTCTCTACGGGCATCTAAAACCGCCGACACCAAAATAGCACAACCACATAGAAAAGAGGGAGTAAATCTTCTAATGAATGCACTTCATTGAAAATGTAGGAGTACATAGAACATGGCATTAAGATGGCATACAACAATAACAATAGAAGCAAGCATTTGAACATATATAACATGTGAATGTTCATGATGTATGATGAATGTATCTTGAGATAGGGGGATAATTTCCTTCAAGTACAATAAAAAAGTGCTATGCGTAATCTGTAACGCCCCGAAAAATACTTCTCAAAAACATTGCGGAAAAATGGGTGAAATTTTTTT
>NC_032013.1:16486437-16492576 GCF_001865875.1 Lupinus angustifolius | reverse complement strand
CTCATAGGGTGGCTAATGATGAGCTCATGAGATATGGTGAAAGTGATGGGAGATTTGCTTTATGGAAGTCAAATCTCTCATCCCAATGTGTAATGATCACCTTGCGGACACGTGTGATAAACATTCCCGAGTATTATCGGCCAATACTCGATCGGGTATTTTAAATCGCCCGATCCTAATATTCGATTAGAATTTCGGATTTCGGCATTCCGAGTGAAAAATATTTAGAAAATAGGTATGAGTGTATTCAGGGTCTATGTCGACTCAAAATTAAATTACGAATCTAACGGCGCGATCGTAATTCGATTCCGAGTTACGGAACTCAAAAAGACACTTTTTGAGCCGTACCGGGCGGATTCGGCCCCGACAGTGGTGCAGAATCGACTGTCTCCAAAAATTACCAAAATTTACCACAAAATCGGAAATAAAATTTCAAGAATAAAACTCAACTAGAGTTTTGTCTAATTCTTTACCGAAAATTCCCAGAAATTCATTTTCGAATATATAATTAATGAAAATATTAGTAAAATCTTATAATTCAAACTCGTAAAATTCGCGGTGTTACATAATCACCCTCCAAACTCCATATCAAGTCCAACCTCTCCACCTCGGAAACAACCGGGAGTACAAGACATCCTACCAAGCCGCAATCCATATATATTCAGACATCATGCACCAAAGTGTTGCACAGAGTGCGGTACCAATGTCCCTATGTATGATGCCATATCTTGCGCTTTCAGATTCTCTCTCCATCAATCCTGAATTGTCAAGAGGGTGTAGAGTCGACTTAGTTTCGAATATAGAGTTATCCTGGTCTAACGGATTGCAATCATTCGGACCCTCACTAGACTACTCCACCTAAGTTTTCCCTCAAGGCTTCTTGATGTAATCACCATCATCGCCGCCTCTATCCAAATCTCGGGACATCTTTGTTACCATCCAGTTCCTCTTTCAATCCTAAGCTTCGGTTCGTGCATATGCTCAATGTAATTCACACTTCATGTTAAACATGATTTTTTTTTAAATTCCTTTGGTTGGCCCATCCTAAGTCATCTCCTTCTTAGTCATCTACGCCCAATTCTAGAAGAATGCTTCTTGTGGGACCCGATCCAACTCCTATTTTCCACTAGCAGGTATTCTACGAATTTTGGCTTTACTCCGCCCGTCACTACTCTTCGAGTATGACGCATATACAATCATGCATATCCTTAGGTACCTGATAAGTTATTACACATTTCCCATAACCATATTCACATATCTCTCAATCTCTTAGCTCATATGGTTTGGTGAAGTCATCGTCCAAAGGTTGGCAATTGACCCACACCACCTCTGAGTATCTAAAAGGACTACATTCGTATATTGTCAATCGCACATCATACTATATGATTAGTTCATTACTCATTCCCTCATTCCTAGGGGGTTCTTTTACATCTTAACTTACTTTGTTACCCAAGTTATATATATATATATCGTTTTGTCCCCGCATCCAGTCGGCGGGGTAACATTCGTAGAGCGGAATTCCCCATCCAATTACAAATTAACAGATTAGCATAAGTCATATGCATGCCATTAACATATACACATATTGAAGTTATATAATAATATCATTCATTAGATATATCATCATCACATTCATTTCAGATATAACATACAAGGAATTGTACATGGTTAAAAATGGACACATTATATACATATGACTGGGCTAGGAATTTACATATGGGTTAGTCCAAACAACACACTACTGATTAGCCCATAGGAATTTCTAACTATCAAACCCTCCAAACTGTGAATACGTTTGGAGACCCTAATGTCATATTCTAAGACAATTGTGTCATGATGGTTCTCCTTCACCTCGAAGTGTCGAGGAAGTCCTTCAGCTCACGATCTAATTGTTCTCGTCCGTTTGCACAACGTTCCACTCCGTATTTATATCCTCACATGACAAACCAATTTTTTTGTTAAAAAAAATGCCATTATACTAAAACGTCATGAGCCATATTTTATGGACTCGGGCGATATTTTCTAGTCGTTGGTTCTCATGAAAAGTTACTTAATTTACAAAACCACTTTGTTTTAGATATGATTTATGGTTTTGTCCCAACTAATAAAATGTTCAGAATGTCAGAAAAAGTCGGTATACCAAAAGTTAGGTTCTTATTATGAAAATTATGAAAATACCCTTTATAGAGACTATTTTCATAAGATTAGTCTAAACGTCCAAAATACACTACAACTGTCGTTTTGGTTCATCAAATTGAATAGTTCCCAAAAGAGACTACCATTGAAATAGTCTCAGTGGTTTACATATAATTGTTTCAGATTTGTCCATCGCGTTTTACTAATTTTAAGGTCATTATCAAAGTAACAGTACCATACTTTAAAGAGAGCAAAATACACTATATTTATCTAAAACATGATTCAAAATGAAAAGTCCAGAAAAGAAACTTATGTTTATTTTTCACAAAACGTTCATATCCAGAACATCGTACAAAGATATTCTGATTTCGATTTAATATGATTTTGTGGTGATTTTCCACGAAAATGAAAGAATAAAAAAGGAAGTACTAAAAATAAACCTTTTTATTTTTTTATCAACCTACTATCATATTTTTAGGTTACTGAAACTCTTAAGTCTAAATTTCCAGAGCCTAAATAGCTTCCTTCATTTTTCTAAAAATTTATTGCCCAATAAAAACATAAAAACACATTTAAACACTCAAAATCACTTCTACTTGCTTCCCTCTTTCGATCCAACTTTGTCACCACCAAAGGTGAGTTACTTTTCCAGAACTAAAGGTCATGAGGAATATTTAACATTTATCTTAACTACTAAATCATTTTAAGGTGATTTTTGAAAAGTTTCAGTACTAAATACAAGTTTTTAAGCTTCCAAAAACCACTTAAGCTTGTTCTTGTATTCCACTCTCTTTGTCAACCTCAAAAGGTGACTTATAAACGGATTACAATCATGGGGTTTTCATAAGTATTTCACATTTTAAAACAAATGGTGTGTTCTTAAATGTAAGAGTACTTTAAGCATTGTTTTTGCATATAACACTATACAACAACCATACTCAACATTCTTAGAAAGAAAGAAAAGGATGAACACCTTCAAATTAGTGGTAGGGTCCGGTCTTGACAAAGTACAAGAAGAGGAAGAGTTTTTCATGCAACTCTTGGCTTATCCTAGCTTAAAAGCTCACCAAGTTCATAGGTTCCACAATCTACCTCAACCTCTTCATTAACTACTCTAATCTCATTCTTAAATCATAAACTTTGATAAATATACATAAAACAAATATTACAAGGGATGAATAAGAAAGCAAATGAGTTAAAATACCCAAATAAGTAGTTACCTAGTGCAAGAACCAAGATATTGAAGCGTTTTTGTGTAGGATGGACTTGCAAAACTCCTTCTCTCGCTACTCCAAGAGCCACACAATTTCGGGAAGAAGAAGAGAGGGATGAGAGCTTCTCTCACCTCTTTAGTTTTGTGTGTGTGTGTATGTGGGAAAATGAGAGTAGTTGTGTTTTATGTAATATGCCCTTATCATAAAGATGAGACAAAATGGTTGCTTATTCTTACTTCATTAAATGCATGGCAACTCCAGATGCCTTCCTTTTGGCTTGTCTTACAAGCAAAAGACATGATTACGTAATGCAAAAAGGATACTCCTTTGTGTTATTCCAATACTCTTCAAATTTGAAAATTTTCATGTGGGAAAGAAACCTATACCGAGAATTTGCACACTCGATCGATTAACATTGTGTAGATAGAAACATTATATTGATCTATACTATGCAATGCCGCATGTTGTACGAGGCGTTTGAAAACAAAACTATTTGAGTTTACACTCTATTTGATTGTAAAACATGAATTAAAACAGATTTTTGTACTTAAAAAATTGGTTTGTCACTCTGATAATAAAAGCCCACTATATACTGAGTGTCAGATGAAGATCGTAGTCAGATTCCATTTTAAGGGTTTCTGATTCGATATATTATCATTGGATAATATATATGATTATCGTATCTGTGAGTATCTCACTTACTCTAGGATTATCTAAATATTACGAATTATTAAAATTATTAAAAGATATTAATAATTCATTTAACATGTTGGAAAAAATCACGGTGTTACAATCCTCTCCAACTTAAAAGAATTTTCGTCCTCGAAAATTAGGCATACCTAGTTGAAACAAATAAGGATATGATTATCGCATGCTACTCTCTAGCTCCCATGTAGCATCCTCACCCTTGGACTGGCTCTAAATCACTTTCGCGAAAGTGATTTCCATGCCTCATAAATGCTTTACACTACGATCAGCAATCCCCAATGGCAGTGTCTCAAAAGTGAGATTTTCCTTGAGTTGTATTGCATCGGGTTCGATTACATGCGACGGGTCAAGAATGTAATTTCTAAGTTGTGAGACATAAAAGACATTATGGAGGTTTGAGAGTAATGGGGGTAAGGCTATTTGATACGATACATGGCCAACCTTTTTGAGAATTTGGTAATGTCCTATGAATTTAGGAGTAAGCTTTTTAGGTTTTAGGATACAACCAATACCAGTCTCGGAACTACTCTCATGAATATGTGATCACCTTATGAAAAATGGAGGGGTCTCCTTCTCTTGTCATGGTAACTTTTTTGTCTACTCTGAGAAATCTTCATACTTTCCCTTATCATCTTTATCTTCGCTGTTGTCTTGTGGACCACATCGGGTCCTAACGTGATGTTTTCACCTGTTTCAAACTAACATAACGAGGTCCTCACTTCCTTCTTTAAAGAGCTTCATAAGGTGCCATCTCAATACTCGAATGAAAGCTGTTATTGTAGGTAAACTCGATCAATGGTAGAAATACATCCCAACTCCTCGGATGCTCAAGCACACATGCTCTAAGCAAATCTTCCAACAATTGGTTTGTTCTTTCTAACTGACTGTTGGTTTGTGGGTCATAAGCAAAAATCAAACTCAATTTTGTACCCAATGTGGTTTGTAAACTTTTGCAAAACTTAGACGTAAAACAAGGATCTCTGTCTGAAATGATGTTGGAAGGTACTCCATGAAGTTTGACTATCTCATTGATGTACAAATACGCCAATTTCACTAAGGAATACTTAATGTTGATTGGTAAGAAATGCACGATCTTAGTTAAACGATCTACAATCACCCAAATCGAGTTGTATCCCTTTTGAGTCTTGGGAAAACTCGTAACAAAGTCCATTGCTATACTGTCCCACTTCCAAATAGGAATTTCTAAGGTTTGTAGTTCTCCTTCTGGTCTTTGATGCTCGATATTCACTTTTTGGCACACCGAACAGCGAGACACATATTCTTCTACTTCGCATTTTACTCCTAACCACCAGAACATCTTCTTAAGGTCTTGGTAAATTTTAGTGGTTCTAGGATGAATACTCAGCTTACTCTTGTGAGCCTCTTCTAGAATCATATCCCTTACTTTCCATTCTAAAGGTATACAAATCCTATCCTTATACCTAGGATTCCATCGGTTGCTTCCTGAAATTTTGTTTCCTTGTCTGTACGAGACAGATTCTTTTTGGCTTGTAGTTCTCCATCTACCTTTTATAGCTCTTTCACTTGAACTAAGAAGTCCTTTGTGATGGTCAACATTCTCAAAATCAGACTCTTATGTTTCACTAGTAAATCCAAATTGATATCTCAAAATTCTTGTATTAACCTCATCTCCCTTACCATCATGGCTGATATATGCAGAGACTTCCTACTTAATGCATCTGCTACTACATTAGCTTTTTCAGGGTGATACTAAAGATCAAATTCGTAGTCCTTAAGTAGTTGCATCCATCTTCAAAGCAAATATCACTACCGCTAGCTCCAAATCACGAGTAGGGTAATTCTGTTCATGTGGTTTCAATTGTCTAGATGCATACGAAACTAATTTTCCTTCTAGCATCAGAACATATCCTAGACCTTACTTTGACACATCAGAGTACACATTGAAAGTTTTACCTGGGTCTGGTAAGACTAACACTAGTGAGGTTGTTAGCCTCTTCTTTAGATCTTAGAAGTTTGCTTCGCATTTCTCTGTCCATGAGAAAGGTTGTCCCTTTCTTGTCAACATTCTCAACAGTAAAGCCAACTTTGAGAAACCTTCA
>NC_032013.1:16477755-16486337 GCF_001865875.1 Lupinus angustifolius | reverse complement strand
TTAGTTCATTACTCATTCCCTCATTCCTAAGGGGTTCTTTTACATCTTAACTTACTTTCTTACCCAAGTTATATATATATATATATATATATATCATTTTGTCCCGTCGTCCAGTCGGCGGGGTAACGTTCGAAGAGCGGAATTCCCCATCCGAATACAAATTAAAAGATTAGCATAAGTCATATGCATGTCATGAACATATACGCATATTGAAGTTATATAATAATATTATTCATTAGATATATCATCATCACATTTATTTCAGATATAACATACAAGGAATTGTACATAGTTAAAAATGGACACATCATATAAATATGACTGGGCTAGGAATTTACATATGGGTTAGTCCAAACAACACACTAATCATTAGCCCATAGAAATTTCTAACTATCAAACCCTCCAAACTGTGAATACGTTTGGAGACCCTAATGTCATATTCTAAGACAATTGTGTCACGATGGTTCTCCTTCACCTCGAAGTGTCGAAGAAGTCCTTCCACTTACGATCTAATTGGTCTCGTCCATCTGCACAACGTTCCACTCCGTCTTTATATCCTCACATGAAAAACCAATTTTTTTGTGTTAAAACAATGCCATTATACTAAAATGTCGTTAGCCATATTTTATGGACTCAGGCGATATTTTCTAGTTGTTGGTTCTCATGAAAACTTACTTAATTTGCAAAACCACTTTGTTTTAGAAATGATTTATGGTTTTGTCCCAACTAATAAAATGTTCAGAATGTCATAAAAAGTCGGTATACCAAAAATTAGGTTCTTATTATGAAAATTATGAAAATACCCTTTATAGGGACTATTTTTATAAGATTACTCTAAACTGTCCAAAATACACTACAACTATTGTTTTGGTTCTTCAAATTGAATAGTTCCAAACAGAGACTACCCTTGAAATAGTCTTAGTAGTTTACATATGATTTTTTCAGATTTGTCCATCGCGTTTTACTAATTCTAAGGTCATTATCAAAGTAACAGTACCATACTTTAAAGAGAGCAAAATACACTATATTTATCTAAAATATGCTTCAAAATGAAAATTCCAGAAATGAAACTCATGTTTATTTTTCATAAATAGTTCATATCTGAAACATTTTACAAAGATATTCTGATTTCGATTTAATATGATTTTTCATAAAACGTTCATATCCGGAACATTTTAAGATGTTCCACTCTCTTTGTCAACCTCAAAAGGTGACTTATAAAAGGATTACAATCACGGGGGATTCATAAGTATTTAACATTTTAAAACAAATGGTGTGTTCTTAAATGTAAGATTACTTTAAGCATGGTTTTTGCATATAACACTATACAACCACCATAATCAACATTCTTAGAAAGAAAGAAAAAGATGAACACCTTCCAATTAGTGGTAGGGTCCGGTTGTGACAAAGTACAAGAAGAGGAAGATTTTTTCATGCAACTCTTGCCTTATCCTAGCTTAAAAGCTCACCAAGATCATAGGTTCCGCAATCTACCTCAACCTCACCATTAACTACTCTAACCTCATTCTTAAAGCATAAACTTTCATAAATATACATAAAAAAAATATTACATGGGTTGAATAAGAAAGAAAATGAGTTAAAAGTCCCAAATAAGTAGTTACATAGTGCAAAAACCAAGACTTTCAAGCATTTTTGTGTAGGTTGAAGTTGCAAAACTCCTTCTCTCGCTACTCCACACGATATTGGGAAGAAGAAGAGAGGGATGAGAGCTTCTCTCATCTCTTTAGTTTAGTGTGTGTGTATGTGGAAAAATGAGAGTAGTTGTCTTTTATGTAATATGCCCTTATCATAAAGATGAGACAAAAGGGTGGCTTATTCTTACTTCATTAAATGCATGGCAACTCCAGATGCCTTCCTTTTGGCTTGTCTTACAAGCAAAAGACATGATTACGTAATGCAAAAAGGATACTCCTTTGTGTTATTCCAATACTCTTCAAATTTGAAAATTTTCATGTGGGAAAGAAACCTATACCGAGAATTTGCACACTCGATCGATTAACATTGTGTAGATAGAAACATTATATTGATCTATACTATGCAATGCCGCATGTTGTACGAGGCGTAAAAGTTCGAAAAAAAAACTATTTGAGTTTACACTCGATTTGACTGTAAAACATGAATTAAAACTGATTTTTGTACTTAAAAATTTGATTTGTCATTCTGATAATAAAAGCCCACTCTATACTAAGTGTCAAATGAAGATCATAGTCAAATTCCATTTTAAGGTTTTCTGATTCGATATATTATCATTGGATAATATATATGATTATCGTATCTGTGAGTATCTCACTTACTCTAGGATTATCTAAATATTACGAATTATTAAAATTATTAAAAGATATTAATAATTCATTTAACATGTTGGAAAAAATCACGGTGTTACAATCCTCTCCAACTTAAAAGAATTTTCGTCCTCGAAAATTAGGCATACCTAGTTGAAACAAATAAGGATATGATTATCGCATGCTACTCTCTAGCTCCCATGTAGCATCCTCACCCTTGGACTGGCTCTAAATCACTTTCGCGAAAGTGATTTCCATGCCTCATAAATGCTTTACACTACGATCAGCAATCCCCAATGGCAGTGTCTCAAAAGTGAGATTTTCCTTGAGTTGTATTGCATCGGGTTCGATTACATGCGACGGGTCAAGAATGTAATTTCTAAGTTGTGAGACATAAAAGACATTATGGAGGTTTGAGAGTAATGGGGGTAAGGCTATTTGATACGATACATGGCCAACCTTTTTGAGAATTTGGTAATGTCCTATGAATTTAGGAGTAAGCTTTTTAGGTTTTAGGATACAACCAATACCAGTCTCGGAACTACTCTCATGAATATGTGATCACCTTATGAAAAATGGAGGGGTCTCCTTCTCTTGTCATGGTAACTTTTTTGTCTACTCGGAGCAATCTTCATACTTTCCCTTATCATCTTTATCTTCGCTGTTGTCTTGTGGACCACATCGGGTCCTAACGTGATGTTTTCACCTGTTTCAAACTAACATAACGAGGTCCTCACTTCCTTCTTTAAAGAGCTTCATAAGGTGCCATCTCAATACTCGAATGAAAGCTGTTATTGTAGGTAAACTCGATCAATGGTAGAAATACATCCCAACTCCTCGGATGCTCAAGCACACATGCTCTAAGCAAATCTTCCAACAATTGGTTTGTTCTTTCTAACTGACTGTTGGTTTGTGGGTCATAAGCAAAAATCAAACTCAATTTTGTACCCAATGTGGTTTGTAAACTTTTGCAAAACTTAGACGTAAAACAAGGATCTCTGTCTGAAATGATGTTGGAAGGTACTCCATGAAGTTTGACTATCTCATTGATGTTGATTAGTAAGAATCTCTAAGGAATACTTAATGTTGATTGGTCAAAAATTCGTGGTCTTAGTTAAACGATCCACAATCACCCAAATTGAGTTGTATCCCTTTTGAGTATTGGGAAAATTCGTAACAAAGTCCATTGATATACTATCCCACTTCCAAATAGGAATTGGTAATGTTTGTAGTTCTCCTCCGGGTCTTTGATGCTCGATATTCACTTTTTAGCACACCGAACAACGAGACACATATGCTGCTACTTCCCATTTTATTTCTGACCACCAGAACATCTTCTTAAGGTCTTGGTAAATTTTAGTGGTTGTAGGGTGAATACTCAGCTTACTCTTGTGAGCCTCTTCTAGAATCATATCCCTTACTTTCCATTCTAAAGGTATACAAATCCTATCCTTATACCTAGGATTCCATCGGTTGCTTCCTGAAATTTTGTTTCCTTGTCTGTACGAGACAGATTCTTTTTGGCTTGTAGTTCTCCATCTACCTTTTATAGCTCTTTCACTTGAACTAAGAAGTCCTTTGTGATGGTCAACATTCTCAAAATCAGACTCTTATGTTTCACTAGTAAATCCAAATTGATATCTCAAAATTCTTGTATTAACCTCATCTCCCTTACCATCATGGCTGATATATGCAGAGACTTCCTACTTAATGCGTCTGCTACTACATTAGCTTTTTCAGGGTGATACTAAAGATCAAATTCGTAGTCCTTAAGTAGTTGCATCCATCTTCAAAGCAAATATCACTACCGCTAGCTCCAAATCACGAGTAGGGTAATTCTGTTCATGTGGTTTCAATTGTCTAGATGCATACGAAACTAATTTTCCTTCTAGCATCAGAACATATCCTAGACCTTACTTTGACACATCAGAGTACACATTGAAAGTTTTACCTGGGTCTGGTAAGACTAACACTAGTGAGGTTGTTAGCCTCTTCTTTAGATCTTAGAAGTTTGCTTCGCATTTCTCTGTCCATGAGAAAGGTTGTCCCTTTCTTGTCAACATTGTCAACGGTAAAGCCAACTTTGAGAAACCTTCAATGATTTTACGGTAGTAACCAGTCAACCCAAGGAAGCTTCGTATTTCTGCAACTGTCTCGAGTGTTTTCCAATCCATCACTACTTCTACCTTAGTTGGGTCCACAGTGATCCCATCTTTGGAAATCATGTCCAAGGAAGTCCATAGATTCCAACCAAAACTTGCACTCTGACAACTTTGCATATTATTGTTTTTCCTTTAGGGTCTGCAACACAATCTTCAGATGTTTTGCATGGTCATCCATGTCCTTGGAGTATATCAAAATTTCGTCAATGAAAACAACCACAACAGGTGTGTTGGTAACACCAAAAGGCATCACCGGGTACTCAATGTGTCCATACCGGGTTCGGAAAGTAGTCTTTGGAATATCTCCTTCTTTGACCCGAATCAGAAGGTATCCCAATATAAGATCAATCTTTATGAAAATTGCTGCTCATCTTAGCTAATCCATCAAATAATCAATCCTAGGCAAGGGATACTTTTTCTTCACTATCACTTTGTTCAACTGTCTATAGTTAGTGCACAACCTCATGCTACCATCCTTCTTCTCAAAATACATATCAAACTCATACACTTTAGGTACATATATCATTTTCTCAAAATACACATTTGTCATACATATTAAAAATCAAGATTCATTGTACCAAAAAATAACATTGTCTTATATATCATGATTCATTACATCACATTTTTATTATCAAGAGTAAATATGTTATGTTAAACCAATTTCCATATATCATGTCTATCATACCATATATCATGTGTATGGATGATATAATAGATATGTGACAAATAGTTTAATATATATCAATAGCATAATTTATGAGAAAAAATAGATGTATTAACTTTGTTTGAGTTTTATACATTGTTACTGTACTATCAATCATTCATATTTAATTATTATTGACTCTTTAAAGAAAGTAATTGAAATGAATAGTGAAAGATATAATTATTGTGTATAAACCTTTACCTGACAATGCACATATATTACACTCATAATTTATATATCTTTAATACATTATTTATTATTTACATGTTAATTATCATTGTCTCTTAAAATATATATTAATGATAAATGGCGTATTGACCATCTAAACTTTTTTAATAGTACATGATTCATTGAACTAGAAAATTAATTTCTTTCTTTAAAAAATTATATATTATTAATACATTATTAAAAAAATTACAATGCATAGACAATACAATCATAATTTGTATATTATTAATACATTATTTATTATTGACATGTTAATTATCATTGTCTCTTAAAATACATATTAATAATGAATCATGTGTTGACTATCTAAATTTTTTATAGTACGTGATTCATTGAACTAAAAAAACAATTTCTTTAAAATTTTATATATGTAAAAGGACTCACAATTAATTTTCTTTAATCTACTTTTAATACTTTAAGGTTTTTTATTTTATATTTTTTTCCACCATCGCAAGTATTTAACTATTAATTTATTACATCATTAATAATAAAACTATTCATTTTTTAAATATTAATTGTAATTGATGCACATTAATTTTTATTCTCCTTCAAGTCACTACTAGAGTCAAAACTTCTTTTATCTCTAGATTTTATTTTATTATTGTTACACAATATCTTTCTCTTCTAAGTCATTACTATTTTGCGCTCAATTTAAAAGTTACATATTATAATATTATTATAATTTTTATCGTATTTATTATTTCCAATGGTGCATCATTCATGCTTATTTAATTTTATTTCATCTTATTTTAATACTATTCAAATAATGATATTTTTTTATTTTATTATTATTTTAATAATCAAATTAAATTTTGATTCATGGTATAGGCTTTTATTATTTTAATATTATTATTTCAAACAATAACTTCTTATGATGGATTTACTTTTACAATATTATGTTTTATTACTGGAGGAAATAAAAGAAATAAAGTGAAAGAGTGAAACGGTTTAAACATATTTCAAACTCTGCCATTCGGGAGGGGCAATCTCTCATGCTATAGTAGGAAAACTCATTTGACACCGATGAACATTTTCCTTAAATTACTATTCTTAATTTATTTTGGACAAACCTGAATATTTTGTTTTACTAGCCTTATTACTAATGCATATACGGTTCTATACAATAAAAATATAGGTGTTATAAATGTTAATAGAATATAACAATAAAATTTAGACTATATTATCTATGCATTTTAAGTATACAAATTGATACATAGTTATTACATGATTTACTATTCATTTGTATTAACTTTTTTTGCACAATCAATGATAATAAAACATGAATGGTGGATGCTGCAGTGGTAATATATCAAACTCATACACTATCACTATATACATTTTTTTCTCTTAAACCTATATTGCACATTACATTACTTACCCAAATGTTTTGTAAGCGATTTTTGGCAGAGTAGAGATCCTCATCTAGAATGTGAAATGAAGAAAATAATTGATAATTTTTAATATTATTTTTGAAAATTTTCTCAATGAAGCACTTCACTCTTCTTTTCTCCATTATTTTTCCCAACCTCTTTAACTTTTGAACCTTGGTTTTTATTTTTCTCAATCTCTTTCCGTTTTCTTTTTCATTTGTAAAGAGATTGAGTTTTTATTTCTTTCTTTTTAAGAAGCAAAGTCCACCAATTTTCCCCCCAACTTAATTCTTTCAAACTATTCTTTAAAATTTAATGTTCTCTTTAGAACATTGTTTTTTTCAAATTCGATTTCCTGGGATAGTTTGAAAAATTATTTCACTTGTTTGGCTCAAAGGGGCTTATCAAAGGATGATCCTAATTGGGTTTGGACTTTTTGGCCTTTGGTTCAACTAATAAAGGAACATGCCTTGATCATTTCTTATCATTTTTATGCAATTAAGAGATTGAAAGACTCAAAGAAGTTTAGTTAGACAAATCAAATGTTGATTCTTACTTTATTCTCACGTGTGTCTGGCTCACTCCCTCACTTGGTTTGGTTTAACACTTTTTTGATTTAAAAGATGTTTGTAAAGATCTTGTTACACAAAATTGAATTTTCAATTTGCAAACATTTCAAGTTATGACATTATATGATGTTTTCACAAAAGTTTAGCATATATCTCATTTTGCTCACTCAAAGCTTAATTCAAAGTATGCTTAGCATTTTCTAATCATGTGATCATGTTTCAAGAATTTTGTTTAGCCATTTCGATTTCGGTTTTGAAATTTTTGGAACAAACAAATTTACTTTTTACATATTTACACAATCTAAATTTTTTTTTTTAAATTACGTCAAGTTCTTGTCCCCCCTTTTTAAAAAAAGGATTGTTCTGAAGCCTTAAAAAAATTTAGGACTTACTTGATGTGATTTAAAAATTGCTTTCTTTTCAAAATAAAAATCCTAACAAAAGACAATGATAAAGGAAGTAAATATTTACCAAATACTATGTTGCCTCCCAGTCAGCGCTCTTTTAATGTCATTAGCTTGACGTCTGACTTTGAACGAGATTATTCTGATTCCTCATTGATGATGGGGCCTGACTCATCACCCAAATAAGGTTTTAATCTCACTATTTTTAGGAGAACACAGAATTTCATTTTCCTTGTTTTCACTATCCTTTCCTAGATAGTGATGCCATCAACTCCTCATTTTTGTCTGTTTGTTTGGACTTGTTTTCCTGTAAATCATTTCGAACTTGCAATTTTCTTTTGTTTTGAGGTCAATCTAACAATTCAAATGAATTTATAATTTCCTAAGATACTAAGTTCATGAATTAAATGTGATTGAGAGAATTCCAACCAAACAACATGTTTTTTCATGAAATTTGATGTTTAGAAAAAAAAATTCAATCATATTTCAAATCCAAGTAATAAAATGGAAGTCTAAACAGAATTTATGGAACTTCAAAACATATTTTATCGCACCAAACATCTATAAATAAATCCATTCAGAATTTCATGAACTTATTTTCTTAAATGGTGAACCAATAACACACTTTTTAGGAGTTCTCAAGTTTGGAAAAATTCATTTTTGGCACAAATGTAACAAGCATGCTCTTAGTTTTCAAAATTAATTTGACAATTTCAAAATCATTTACTAAGTTATGTTGATGGAGATGTTTGGTAAAAGTATCACAAGATAAAGTATCATCATCAAAAAGTACATGGTGAATACTTAACCTTTAAGGATTCAAGTGGCTTCCCTTCTTGAAGA